>NC_141768.1:47813685-48120828 GCF_051362555.1 Lingula anatina
CTTAAAAGGTATCTTTCCAAGTAACAGCTTCCCTCAGGTATATTACATTATATATTCTTAAGGGGGAGTGGGGTGGGAGGACAGGCGATTAATTCTGAAGGGGGGGGGGGGGGTGGAAGAACTGGCAGTCCATTAGGTCAATGACCTGTCAGTTCCCTAGCTCTTCTATGATAATGTTCTGATCACTGGTCTTCAGTCTAATGAAAATGTGTGTTTGCGTGTGTGAGCACATGTAACTGTTGTTATCTGTTTGTGTGTGTGTGGGGGGGGGGGGGGGGGGGGGGCTGCATGTGACAGTCCTCTACAGATTCCCTATGTTGTCATGTTATCCCCAAGAAATAAGATCTTTCATCCTCTCTGCCTGCACTTATTCATCAGTAAGATTGAAAGAGATCTTGTACATTTACATGTTCTTATATTGTTCATGAAAAGTACATGTAACATCAGTGTAGGTTTTCTGATAGAAGTTGATTGTGTCACCGGAATAATTCTCACTTTGGTCATCATGTTACAAAGGTATGGTGTCAAAGAAACACTGTAGTCTCTTTCCTCTGGAAATTAATATTGTGGTGCAGCATCCATTTTGATATTTTAAATGAAGATTTAAGAATTTTGTGGTTTTATTTTTATTTTAATTGTTTTAATTAAAAAACCTTTACTAATTAAAATTAGGATAAAAAGATTGTTTTAATAGTGGTCAGTTTAATTTTCGGATATATATAACAGGTATCTTACATTTGGGTATCTATTTTTTAGTTTTTGACTTAAAATCATTAACATACAGATAGAGATCAAACAATATCAAACAAATGCCACATTAATTAATCCTGGAATTGATAAGTTTATATATATTAATCTGAGATTAGTAATCATAAACTTGAACAAGTTGGTAAGTTTCAGTTGTTTCTCAAGTCCATAATTGTCCAATGAATAACAACCTTCCTACCATCCTCTGTACAAGTTTTCACTTCAGGTCAATCACAAATCACTTTGTTCAGTGATGTCACTTCCTGCGCCAGGGTAGGCAGAGCGCAATTTTTCTAGGAAGAGATGTTATTTATTATAAGTTTTTACAAGATACAAATTATCAGTTCAAAATCAGCCAATAGAAAGCCAGTGTACAACATGTCTCCATTTCCTTGACAGTGTACAGGATTGGCGTTGTGTTTTATCTCCTATTTTCATTTTAGATAGTCGTTGCTAATGTCCAAAGACATGCTACATCCTTTATCTTGAATAAAAAAATTACTATCCCGTGTTCAAATATGTAAAAAAAAAAAAAATAATAATGGAAGGAATGTATGTTTCTGTACATCTTGTTTAATCCAAGATGTAAAATATAAGTGCCCAGTTAATTCTTAGAGAATGATGGATGGTGAGTACTACAAAATATTATGGAGTCGAGGAGATTTTGTTATAGTATTTTTCTTTTTAATTTTTCTGATTGCCATAGCTATGTTTGTTGTCCATTTAAAGATGCAAGCTTTTCTCGAGAAGAAATTTCCACTTCACTGTGAATTATATCTCTCAACTTGAAGATTTGATCAAAATATTCAGCATTAACCCCACCCTCCCCTAGTGTTAAATTAAAACAGTTTCCAAAGTTAGATAATTTTCATCATCAGTATTTCTTGGATTGAAAACAAAAATTTACTAAGAATTTTCTTTGTTAAAGATGACACAGGAAAAATTTTTTAGTGTTTCAGACTATTAAAACAGATGTTCACAACTAAAGATATGAAAGCTCCCTCTCTCCATCTCTCCAGAGCTTTCAGCCATTTTTAGAACCACAATTGCTGTAGAAAAACCATCAAAATTTGAGATTTTGGAAGGAGGCTTCTACATGAATAATATGTTATAAAAAGATGACAATGAACTTTTGAAGGAAGAGCAAAAATATTAGAATAATCACAACTGACAACTTGTTTTCTTTAAACAATTGAAAATAGGGAAGTTGACACTGGACATTTAAGAAAAATCATTGAAATATGCAATTGCAGTTTATTGTACCACCAGCGTTAGCGCTGGCGGTACACATGGTTTCGGTCCCGTCCGGATCGTTCCGCCGGCTCCGCCGGCTCCGCCGGACGGCTACCGTTACCGCTTCTCCTCCTAGACGGTAAGGGCCCCCGTGCCCATCTCATGGATTTAGGTCACCTATAATCTCAACTCATTACACGTAAAATTTGGGCTTTGTCGGTATTGGGGTCTGGGTGTGGCACTCATTACAATGCACCCTTGTCTAAAAATGGCAAAATTAAATGCTAATTATCTACCCTACAGAAGGAGTTATGGGAAAAATTTCTATAGACGGCTTTCCAAAAGTCATATGTGTAGATTTCAAATATACCCTTGGATTTGACCTTTGACCCTTACTTCAAGGTCAAATGGGCCAAAATTTTCAAAAAAATGAAATTTTTTACGAAAAAAATTTTTTTTGCCCTGTTATTCAGACACTACACAGACTTAACCAATAATATTATTGGAAAGTGTTACCCTTCAGGTCATCTTTCATCTCCATGAATTTGTGGTCAATCGGTGCATTTTCACGGGAGTAGCGGCCATAAGATACCGAAACTGAAAACTGTCTCTAATTCGGGAACCGTTAATGCTAGAGACCCATTCTTTTTTGCATTTTGTAGAGCATGTAAAGCCCAACACGGGGAGTGGTCTCGGTTTTTTTGTATTCCATACGGTTTTCGAGTTACGCTGTATCAAAAAGTACATATTGGTGGTAAAAGCAAAATGTGCAGTACGGTAATGGATAATAAATTTTGAACTCTGGAAAAATAAAACATAAGGCTTGGCAAAGCAGACAACTTGTGTTCAAAAATGACATTATTTCATCAAATTTGAACTTCTGAAACTTCAGAGCACCTCCTATTTCAAGAATTTTGACCAAAATGACATTTTCTTCATTTTAAATAATTTTTTTCTGTACGAAATTTAAGGCACATTATGTTAACTCCAAAATTATAACATTTAGTCCCTTATATCTCCAAAACTGGCAGAGATAGGTCCATAGTTACTATTGAAGTTGAATAGGAAGTCATATACTGGCAATCTTACTGTGACCTTGAAATTGACCTTTGACCTACTTTTCACCATGAACTGAACTTTGCAAATTTTGCTTCCCTTTTATCTCCAAAACTGGCAGAGATAGGTCCATAGTTACTATTGAACTTGAATAAGAAGTCATATACTGGCAATATAAATGTGATCTTAAAATTGACCTTTGACCTACTTTTCACCATGAACTGAACTTTGCAAATTTTGCTTTCCTTTTATCTCCAAAACTGGCTGAGATAGGTCCATAGTTAGTATTGAACTTGAATAGAAAGTCATATACTGGCAATCTAAATGTGACCTCGAAATTGACCTTTGACCTACTTTTCACCATGAACTGAATTTTGCAAATTTTGCTTCCCTTTTATCTCCAAAACTGGCAGAGATAGGTCCATAGTTACTATTGAACTTGAATAGGAAGTCATATACTGGCAATCTAAATGTGACCTTAAAATTGACCTTTGACCTACTTTTCACCATAAACTGAACTTTGCAAATTTTTCTTCCCTTTTATCTCCAAAACTGGCAGAGATAGGTCCGTAGTTACTATTGAACTTGAATAGAAAGTCATATACTGGCAATCTAAATGTGACCTTGAAATTGACCTTTGACCTACTTTTCACCATGAATTGAACTTTGCAAATTTTGCTTTCCTTTTATCTCCAAAACTGGCAGAGATAGGTCCATAGTTACTATTGAACTTGAATAGGAAGTCATATACTGGCAATCTTAATGTGATCTTAAAATTGACCTTTGACCTACTTTTCACCATGAATTGAACTTTGCAAATTTTTCTTCCCTTTTATCTCCAAAACTTGCAGAGATAGGTCCATAGTTACTATTGAACTTGAATAGGAAGTCATATACTGGCAATCTAAATGTGACCTTAAAATTGACCTTTGACCTTTTCACCATGAACTGAATTTTGCAAATTTTGCTTTCCTTTTATCTCCAAAACTGGCTGAGATAGGTCCGTAGTTACTATTGAACTTGAATAGAAAGTCATATACTGGCAATCTAAATGTGACCTTAAAATTGACCTTTGACCTACTTTTCACCATAAACTGAACTTTGCAAATTTTGCTTCCCTTTTATCTCCAAAACTGGCAGAGATAGGTCCATAGTTACTATTGAAGTTGAATAGGAAGTCATATACTGGCAATCTTACTGTGACCTTAAAATTGACCTTTGACCTACTTTTCACCATGAACTGAACTTTGCAAATTTTGCTTTCCTTTTATGTCCAAAACTGGCAGAGATAGGTCCATAGTTCCTATTGAACTTGAATAAGAAGTCATATACTGGCAATATAAATGTGACATTAAAATTGACCTTTGACCTACTTTTCACCATAAACTGAACTTTGCAAATTTTGCTTCTCTTTTATCTCCAAAACTGGCAGAGATAGGTCCATAGTTACTATTGAACTTGAATAGGAAGTCATATACTGGCAATCTAAATGTGACCTTAAAATTGACCTTTGACCTACTTTTCACCATAAACTGAACTTTGCAAATTTTGCTTCCCTTTTATCTCCAAAACTGGCAGAGATAGGTCCATAGTTACTATTGAACTTGAATAGGAAGTCATATACTGGCAATCTAAATGTGACCTTAAAATTGACTTTTGACCTACTTTTTACCATGAACTGAACTTTGCAAATTTTGCTTCCCTTTTATCTCCAAAACTGGCAGAGATAGGTCCATAGTACCTATTGAACTTGAATAGGAAGTCATATACTGGCAATCTAAATGTGACCTTAAAATTGACCTTTGACCTACTTTTCATCATGAACTGAACTTTGCAAATTTTGCTTTCCTTTTATCTCCAAAACTGGCAGAGATAGGTCCATAGTTACTATTGAACTTGATAAGAAAGTCATATACTGGCAATCTAAATGTGACCTTGAAATTGACCTTTGACCTACTTTTCACCATGAACTGAATTTTGCAAATTTTGCTTCCCTTTTATCTCCAAAACTGGCAGAGATAGGTCCATAGTTACTATTGAACTTGAATAGGA
Organism: Lingula anatina; assembly: GCF_051362555.1. Taxonomy (NCBI): domain Eukaryota; kingdom Metazoa; phylum Brachiopoda; class Lingulata; order Lingulida; family Lingulidae; genus Lingula; species Lingula anatina. The sequence goes on from NC_141768.1 coordinate 47,818,774, forward strand.
AGTCCTATACTGGCAATCTAAGTGTGACCTTGAAATTGAACTTTGACCTACTTTTTATCATGAAGTGAACTCTGCTAATTTCTTTCTCTTTTAACTTCAAACTTGACAGAGCTAGGTCCATAGTTACTCTTGAACTTGAATAGGAAGTCATATACTGGCAATTTACTGTGACCTTGAAATTGACCCTTGACCTATCTTACGAAGAACTTAAATTTGATTGTACCATATATATTTTTTGCAATAGTTTAAAAATTCTTGTTGATTGCATTTTTACAGCTTGTCAAGCACAAAACTGGTGGCTGTGTCCCTTTTTTTGTGTATGTGGGGGTCTATACGAATGCGCTTGCTCCAGCTGGTGGTACAATATTCGGAGGCGGTATCGCCTCTCTGATCCTCTAGTTTAAATCCAGTTTTAACACCAGTAATTTAAACTGTTTAACACACAGTAAATCAGTGGACCAGTCTAATCCATTGAGTGTAAACAAGCAGGTTCATATTTTACCTGAATGATAAGGTGAGATGAGATAAGATAAGATCAGCTAGTTGTTGTTGTTTACGATGTTCAGTTAGACCATGGCGTGTCCCTAACTGTCCTGTCCACTTGCCTACAGCAAACTGCTGAGGTCAGAAAGAGGCTGAAGGTCAAGGTTACCTTGATATTTTCTTACCTGAACATTTTGCACTAAAAAAACTGATATTTGAATTTTTTTTGGAAAAAATTCTTTTAAATTTCTTTTTTATTTAAAAAAATTGAATAGTTATTTTATATCTGGATGAAACTGATTTTTAAAACTATTTTACAGAGATCTTAATGAGATCCTAAAGACAAAAGTTCTTCAAAAATGCTTGAAAACCATTCTGATTAATTTTTGATACTTTTTTTTAAATCTCAGCTTTACTTTTTCCCATGGAAACAATTCAGTGTATCCTGAAACATTGTTCTAATTCTATTCAGTTTGAACTAATTCTTTTTGATTCTCTGCATCTGGCTCCATCTAGCTTCTGATTATGATCTCAAATAATGCTGTTGTTAAATTTTCAAAGAAGTTAAAATCTTTTTAACATGGCAGTTAAAGTCATTATAGTTACAGATAACAAAACTTTGTTTAAGAAAAAAATTGCAACCTCGGCCTTTTAGGACATTTTTGTGTTTTGAAGTAGGATAAAATATGATGATAGAAACACACTAAACATATGCCATATATAGCACAGTGCATGTTCTTCGAATATTTCTTTCTGCTTTGAGCAGAATGTTATTGCTGAGGTCAAGGTCATTCTTGTCAGCTCCAAACAGCCTTGTTTACGGCGCTCTTGCAAAATGGACACCATTTTGTGCTGTCAGCTTTGAATGAAGTGATAAAAGGACAAGGGTCTTGGTCACGAACAAGAATACATGTCTGAATATGTCTTCCGATTAAGGGAGTACATCTTTTGTAGAAAAGATATACCATTGGGTGGAGAATGGGACCACGTGGGCAATTAAGAACTGAAAATGTAAATTTAATGCAGATATTAGGGGAGCTATTCGTGTCCATAGGCAACTAAATTCTTATTTTACCCTTTTTGAAATTTCTGTGTGTATCTTCTGTCTCAGACATCTCATTAATGATGTATTAACCTCAGTCTGTGTTCTTGATTGTGATGGTGTTTAGGATTACAATGACATGTAAAACATGTTCAACCCTGTACTTTACCTGGAAACATGAAAAATTCACAAAGATAGAGGTATACTGCAAGTTGGTTAATACCAAAATCGCATGCTTGCAAATGTCTTTTTTTTTTCAGCTACGTAGGTAGACACCGCCATTTGACCCCACAGTGTCCTGAGCTGGTCCCCACCGCCCACTTTATTGATTATAGTTTGTAATTGTGTGTCCAGTCATATCCTAGATAGAGTATAATTTCCTGGTGGTTTGTATGGAGAACAGAAGTGGAAGGAAACTGTGCTTAAATGTGATGTTAGCATGTGTGTGTGTGTGTACGTGTGTGTGTGTGTGTGTGTGTGTACGTATGTGTGTGTGTGTGTGTGTGTGTGTTAGTGCCCTTTAAGGATGACTCTTTGCTTCTGTGACCTGTTAGAACAGAATATCGGTTTTCATACCTGCATTGTGTGTCAATAGAAATAATATCTGATTCAGTCATTTACTGCTGGTTATTGATGCTTTAAATAAAACATGAAGCTTGTTTTTTTATTTTAAACTTTTAAAAAAAGATAAAATGACTTATTTAAATGTGCTGAGTTGTGTATGACAACTGAAAAACTGCAAAACATTCTTCGAACGGATTGATGTCCAATAAGAGACTTAACCAGAATATGGCTGCTAAAGGTGAAAGTGTCAGGTGTCTGGACTGTTGTTCCACACTGTCAGATTAGCAGTCGTAATCAAGAAAGTGAACTGGGGACAGCTTGATCCAGTGATCTCATTACGTCTTTTGTTACATGCAGGGAGTGAGAATATCTTCTCCAAGTTATAGTTCAGCAATGTAGTTCAAAAATAGTTCAAGCAAGGTGACTGAGAAAAAGTAACTTCTAGTGTTTTAGCAAGGTAATACTGAATGTTGACGGTTTTCATGAGTGTAATTGCGTTTATTGTTGGTTGGGGCAATTTGGTTTTCAAACAGGTGTCCGTTACACAATATTTCCACTCTCTCTCTCTGTTTAATAATTTGGAAGTTTCTTTTTAAGGGGTAAAGCTGAACTAGTTTTTGGCAGTTCATGCTAAATTTTTCTCAGAAATTTGGTTCCCAAAGAAAAACATTAATTAGCCAAGAATTATCCACATACTAGTTAATAAAGAGATGCTTTTTAACTTTTCCCACTGCTTTTTTTCAACACCATCTCTGTCTGCTTTTTGCCATGCTCTTATAGAGCTCCCCCCCCCCTCAAATCCCACACAGGCACATGTAAACTGTCCCCTCGCCATGTAGATTTTTATGCCTCACAATATATGTAGTTGTAGTTGTGACCTCCTGTGTACACTGAGTCCATGGTGAATCACTTTGTGTTAGCCTTCCATTAAGGAAATGACCCACATGTACAAAGTGAATAAATCAGACGTCAAATGGCAGGTTGAATAAAGATCTTAAAAAGAGAGAGACGAACAGTGTAATTACCAGGATACTGAGGACTATCAATGGCCGCCGTTCAGCAGACGACTTAAAAGATACGGTTTTACTGCGGTCTTTTTATGTCCATTTATGAAAAGTTCAGTCATTTTTAAAAAAGAATGAAGAAACTTAAATTTCTTCTACTGAAAAACCTACAATGTTTTATATATTTAAAAGAAGTATGAAGATTAAAATCAAATCGGGTTTGAAACACTACCATAGCCTAGAGAGTGGTTGATAACTTGATATGAAAGGGAAACAATACTGTTAACATAAAAATTAAGTTGATCATGTCCTGTATGATACTGTTAATATATCAAATTAAAGTGACCAGGTCCAATACGATACTGTTAGATATAAGAATTAAGTTGACCATCTCCCATTCATGTAGGAGGATCACTGGGTCTTTGTTAACCTGTATTAATCTGGTTGGGTAGAGCAGTGAAGCTGAAAACCAGATCAGGGCAGATTAACTAGGACAGCATACAGTACCCTTGACCAGGGCAGGCATAATCTGATATGGACAGATATATGTACACAGTCATGTGGTATTGGACAAGATCAAGTGTAACCGCCATATTTTATGTTAAGTAGCTACGTCAGGACTGAGGTCAGGCCAGGCCAATGCGCTGTAAAGGCCGAGTTCAGGTAAAGCCGCGAGGTCAGTCTAGGTGATCTGGCATTAGCGGTGTGGATTAGTTCAGTTGTATCAGAGTATTCCAGCCAACAAGACCACTTTTATGCTACACTTGAACCAGCTATGGCTGGACATCTTAGGATTTGACTTAAGTAGATAATCTTATTGTGAAGACTTTGTTCACCAAGAGGACGTCATACTTTGGTTTTGCTGACCTGTGGAGATCATTTTCTCCAGTTTTGATACGTGACCATGTGGTTAATGGATGTTAATGACAACTGTACTGGAGTGGCTAGTCTGGCCAACTGCTTGACCAACCTGGGTAAGTAAGAGGGGGACAGTGTGTGTGTGTGTGTGTGTGTGTGTGTGTGTGTGTGTGTGTGTGTGTGTGTGTGTGTGTGTGTGTGTGTGTGTGTGTGTGTGTGTGTGTGTGTGTGTGTGTGTGTGTGTGTGTGTGTGTGTGTGTGTGTGTGTGTGTGTGTGTGTGTGTGTGTGTGTGTGTGTGTGTGTGTGTGTGTGTGTGTGTGTGTGTGTGTGTGTGTGTGTGTGTGTGTGTGTGTGTGTGTGTGTGTGTGTGTGTGTGTGTGTGTGTGTGTGTGTGTGTGTGTGTGTGTGTGTGTGTGTGTGTGTGTGTGTGTGTGTGTGTGTGTGTGTGTGTGTGTGTGTGTGTGTGTGTGTGTGTGTGTGTGTGTGTGTGTGTGTGTGTGTGTGTGTGTGTGTGTGTGTGTGTGTGTGTGTGTGTGTGTGTGTGTGTGTTGTTATAACTAACTGGTTAAAAATGTGTTTTAATAATAAGAGATTGAAAAGCGTGGGGACTTTATGATTTAAATTGTAATTGGAAATGGTTCTGACATAACAAGTTCAACTAACATACATAGAGTAAAAGGAGAAGAGATTAAATCATTATTACAAGGCATGCTTTATATTTATTTTACAAGACATATTTCTAAAGGTATCCTTTATCACTATCCTTGAAGCTAACATATAGCAAGGGAACCTATGAGGACAGCTGTTGTTTTTATTTATGGATGAATACTTGTACTTTTGATTTTAACTGTGGTAATTGATGGTGAAAACATAGCGGTAGTAATGGCATGTTAACACAGACCAAGAGGACCATTAACCAAACTGGCTTTACTTCCAGGCATTTTTTCTCTGCATATCTGTTAATTTGTACTGAGAGACTGGCTTCTTCTTTTGTGCAATTTTAGTAGCGTGTGTCGTGTGTATGTGCCGTTAAGACACCTGATGCGGTTATAGTAGTGAGTGTAGTAGGGCATAGTAATACATTGATTAGGAACAAAGAAAGCAAATCTAGAGAGTGGAGGGATTAGATGAAAATGAATGAAAAAACAGAAGTGATTTATATATATAGCATGTTAAGGAAAAGAGTAAAAAAGTTTGTCCTTGAAGATAGTATGACTTATTTGTGCCTAGTTCCATTTTAAACTGAGCACTGAGTGTGGAGGGCAATGTCCAGTTGGACTGGAATTGGCCCCCCCAAGGAAGAAGCCCCCGGCAATGGTTTTTATAACCCAGACACAAAGCAGAGACTGGTGCATGTTCTGAGGATTCCTAGCTCAGGTGTGTTCTCATGTATATATATGTCAACACGTCTGGTTCACTCGTCACTGTAATGTGTGACCTGTCGTGAGGGTGCTGATGAACTGAGGCTTGGATTTCATAGACTACACGTATCAAATATGTGTGAAATAGGCATATGACTGAGTGCCACTGTCATATTTATTTGTTGGGTATGATTTTTCACATTTGTAGACATGGCACTTATTTATGTACATAAATATATACTAGTATATGTGAGAGAGAGAGAGAGAGAGAGAGAGAGAGAGAAAGAGAGGGAGAGAGAGAGATCCAAATTTGTGTTCAGAATAGCTGAACTGGATGAATAAAAAATAACAGTATATCAAAAATGAGTTTCTTATGGTCCATGTGTTTTAAACTGTTATTTATGGTTTTAAACCTATATAAATGTGCTCTCCCCAACTGCCATAAGGCTGCAGCCAGGTCTACAGCAGGGCTCTATGGTTTTGGACTGGGCAGTCTGGGCAGTAATTGGTCTAAATAAGGGGGTGGGGAGAGGTAATGACCCGTGACAGATATCACACTGATAAGCCTGGCTTGTTATGTAACTGGACAGCCATCAACTGGACATTACAAACTGGACTTGACAGCTGATGGGGCAGATAAACCAGCAGTAGCTGTGGTCAGGCAATGCTATTGGGGGTAAATGTGGAGAGAATGCTGTGTAGAATACTGAAACAACCAGGAAAGCACTTGTTGGTGTAACCCATGTAAAGAATAGTTGTTGTTTGATCCTATAAATATAAATTTTTTTGGTTAGAGTATGTTAAGGAAAGATGTGATATGGAATATCTATCCATCTACTAGTAGTCCTTGTGTTGAAGGAAGGGCTTTGGTTGGGTGATTTCTGAAATATTCAGTTTTTCAAAATAAATAAATAAAAACATTTGAATTTTAAAACTAAGAACTCATTTTTGATATCATTAATTACAAGAATGCTAAGATCTTATCTACTGGAGTAATCTTATTTTATAATAATAATAATAATAATAATCTTTATTAAGCAATAAAATGTGTACAAAATGTGATTTTAGTAGTGCCGTATTTGGCATTTTAATACCTGGTGTTAGACAGTATCAATTTGACTGATATTTTTAATATGATTATTTTATAAAGCACATTCAAGAGACTCAAAACTTCTGCTCTATCGTTTCCAGCGCTCCCAGACCAGGATGTTTTAGTGTGTGGGGACTGCCATGAAGAGTTCGCACTCAATGACATTTGCAAGTTTATCCAACACAAAGTGAAACGATGTAACAAAGAGAACATAGACCCCTTCTCAGAGCCCGGTCCGCCTGGGGGGGAGGATGACGACAGACTGGACCAGTGCATGTCCGTCATAAGTACGGCACGGCGGACCAGTATTTCCGCACCCATAGCGCACAAAGGCTCAATTTCTAGTGATGGAAGAGATCGGTCATCGCCCCGGCCGTCCTTGCTTAGCCAAACGTCAAAGATTGAAGAAGAGGAAGAAGACAATGGTGAATCAGGCCCCAGGGGGGAGAGGTCGCCCTCCCTGGCGTCTTTGCAGCAACCCTTGAGGCCCAAACAAGTGGATGCCGAATCAAACACAACACATACAGGTAAATAGAAGGGGCGGGGAAGAAAGGGGGTGGGGGAGTAATTTTGATTTGAGTAGACAGGGCTTATACCAGCTTGCAAAAAATATTATTTAACTGAGGAAATTAATTTCAGTTAATTTCATTTGTATATCAACGATTTGACTATTAAAATGGTAAACCAGGTGAAAAAAAGTCCCAACTAGGGCCTTTGGGCTATCAGCCCCGAAATTCTCAAAGACTTTATTTGTGATGTAGAGAAAAGAAATCCATTCTAAAACATTCTAGCCAGAGGATCAACTTTGAACTGTTTGCTGTGTATCTGAACATGAACTTCGGTGAGTCTGTCGAGGATTGTTGGGTTCAGTGTATAAGGTGAAAGTACAAGCATTCATAACAGACCACAAGTAACCTGTCAGCAGTCTGAAAACAGTGCAAACCTACCCTGAAAGTAGAGGAGCTGAAACCCCCAGTCCAGATCAGATTTCTCAACACCAGGTTAAATATTTTTAAAGTAAGATGCAGGTGTCTGTAAAGCAGAGGCACGTGTGGGGTGGGGGTCTCTGTGATCTGGTTGTTTGGTGACATCAGGAAGACCTTGACCAGTTCAGGTTTATACACACCAGAGGGGTGGAGGAGGGCTCTTTCTGTAAAAATATGGTCTTTTAACCTCTCTAGCTGGCCCAACTAAGTAATGACACAAAGTCCAGATCAAATTGTGGTTCAGATCTGACCTCTTCCAGCCAAAACGGTGGTTTTACCCCCCCCCCCCCCCCCCGAACTGTGACCTTCCACATGTGTATGGCTGTTCTATACTAAATATGTATTACATAAACATCTGTTATGTCTGATAGTGCATCCTGGTGAATGGATGTTTTTTAAGTTGCATAATGACATGCATCTGATGCTAATGGTGATTAACACATGTTCATTTTATTACAAGGTGCTTCACTTTATTTTACTTTGTAGATCAGTGGCTTAGGTTACAGGACGCCTCCGTAACACTTAACATTGCTTTCTTCTGATTCAGTTCAGTTGTTCCTCGCTTGTTATCTTCTTTGTAACTTTTCTGTGTTTGAATTTATAATTACAGTAGTTACTTTGAGTTTTCAAAAAAAACTCATTTAATCTAAAATTTAAAGTCACAAAAGTGAACCTTCTGAAATAAAATCATCTCACTTTTCTAACTTTTGAATCAATTTTTTTTTCTGTTTATTTAACAAAATTATTTGAGGATATAATTTTTAAAAAATGTTTAAATTTGATTGCTGACACCAAGTACTGACATCAACCTGTGTAATAGATATCTCCCTGTAGTATGTTAGGTAATTAGTAAACCAGGTTTCAGTGTGAATAGTTGAGAAACTCTTTGAGGTGAGAGAATCAGCAGGATCTAAAACTGATACATGACCAGACATAAGATACTTGATAGGATGCTATTTTAGAGGAGAAAAACACCTGAAATAGACCGTTATATATGATAGTTTCCCACAATGCCTTGTGAGCTTACGCTTTTTTGGAATAGCACAAAGCACAGTAGCATATATATATAAATAAATTCTATGTATGTCTACTCCACCTTTTTTTTTTATTAATTGCTTTACCTTGTGGTGAATGATCCTCTGGTAGGTACACCTGGTGTTCAGATCAGCGAATAATTTGGTCGTAGGTGCATATTGGGCAGCTAAATATAAGATAATTAACTAGTTATTCCATAAAAAATTAACAGCATACTGGAAGAGCTTCACTATTGAAACTTCTATTTTTTAAATAAACGTATTTGGTGGTTAAATTTTCAAGTTTTAATTATAACCTTTAATTAAAAGAAAAAAATTCCCATTTTTTTTTTCATTTTATCTTTTGGCAAAATATATTATAAGCACTGAATAATGTTGAGGTTATAAGCAAATCCAGCCTGTAGTCAGCAATTTTAAAGGTAGTTCTTTTTCTGAAAATAGAAACCTTTTTACCCCCTTAGTTTGGTTAACTTTAGTAGTGGCTCAGGACCTAGATCAAGTTTTGAGACGTTTTCCTGGCAAAATGGCAGTTTTATTCTAACTCACTGATCCCCCTTACCCCCCCCCCCCCCCCCAACTGTGAGTCAAAGGACAACTGGTGTTCTGGAATATTATTTTATCATTTATAAATTAATTATTTTGTGTCTGTGTGTGTCCATCCTGGTATTGTAAAAGCAACCAACAAAAGAGTTAAATAGTTGAGATAGTGTCAAGGGAGGGGGGTTATAGGTGCTAGTCATCATGTTTAAACTCTCTTGTGCCCTTGTTGTCATATGTACTAGGAAAAAAATTAATAAAGTGATAGATATATTTGCAGAAAATAAAAAAAGTTACTGAGTCTTGGATTGTAACTTTATCTGTCTGCTTGCAGCAAAATCTGAGGCTTTAAGACAAGATGCATTTCCTTTCTTATATTTTGTTCTACACAGGCACTGTTCTTTGTCTTATTGTTTAAAAATAACTCTCTCCTTCTAAATACAACGCTGGCATTGTATTGACATTTTATAGCAACTGATTCATTGTAAAACAGTATATTTATAGTGGCACTTGACTCTGTCAAAATATAAAGTGGGGCGGGGGAGGGGGGGGGAACACAGTGTTGGGTAAATTTATTATCTGGATTGGTTATATGATATTTTGATGATAGTGTATTTTTCAATTCCAGTAGAGGTTTGGAGAAACATGTGATTTATCTTTCACCAAGGATTTTGGCAATTTTGTTATTATTTATTTCTGGGGAGCCAAGTTGATACAAGAAAGTATATAAACAAAACTAAAAACAAAATTCAGAGCTCACTACTAACTGGTTTTGTGTTTTTGTGAGCCATAAAACTTGCCAGTTCCTCTTCCTTCTTGTCTAATAAATAAAAGGGATTTATGTCCATGTCATTTTTGTAATATATTTAAAGCAAGCAATTCAGTTGTCACTGTTGTCTTGTTTTGAGACAATTATTGCTGTTTTTATGAAGTTTGGTCTGTTTGAGGAATTCATTGGTCTTTGATTTCTGTTCATAAAGTCAGAGACTGAGTTGATAATAAAAACTATCTTGTGAGGTCAGCACTATTTGGTCACTTAATGACTGCATCAATCAAAATCTGTCATATACCGCCCACTAAAATCTGTACCCAAAGTCATATGGTAATTAAATATGACAATAAAAAGAACAGGGTATTTACCAATATTTAGTGAAAGAATTCTGTTGGTGAATTGAAAGAATCATATTTTTTTTTAGATTAATAGGTAGATATATATCTAAATTAGACAAAGACATTTTTTAAAAACAAGTTGTCTTACTTCATTAACAAAGACTTCAAGAGAAACCTGGGAGAGGGACCTTCCTATTGAAATAAATTCTAAATGGATTTGCCTAGCAGGGATAGGGCTTGATAAAACCAACTAAAATTAGTTGATTTGACTTGTTTTTGTCAAATTTAAACCAGTTTAACAAAAAAAAGTGATGAAAGAATTGTGATTTGGCTTTAAAAAATTGAAATGTGCTACCCCTGTCTAGGATATAGAGGTATATTTACAGTACTAGGAAGTTTGGTTCAAGTTTTATAATGTACAGAAGACTTTTATGGCAAAATTAGTCACGATAGTAATATTATGATATTTCTGCAGTTTTTCCTTTTTCACCAAGGTCTGTCCTGTCCAAAATAATTGAGAAACATTTGAGTTTAAAAATAAACATTTTTAACATTACTGGTCAAAATCATCATTTTTCTCCATTATGTCAGTCACTCCAAAAATAGAATAAGAATTAAATAGAATTGAAAATAAAAATTTTGTATACAGTTTTGGACGTGGTATTTTTTAAGGATGAAAAGTGTTGAAAATGGCTAAAAAAGGTCTACCCCTGATTGTAGGACTTCAGTGACATGGGAAACTTTGAAAACAACTCTCTCAGTTTCATTGGCGGCTGTTGGGCTCCCAAGGTCAGAGCAAGCATATATCATCTGTTGGGTTAACACAAGCCATTTTCATCTTTTCTGCAAAATAAACCACTCTTTTGTAAACTGTCTCTGCATATCCATCATAAATTATTTTAAACCTCTCACTTAAGATACCCAGACCAATACCAGGCATGCTTTATTGCCAGACGGTAAATTAAAAGTTGTTTATTGGCAGTGGTCTGTTAATTTCTGCCGCTACTTGCCCGGTCATCATAATGGTCAACTAAGGTGACTGGGCAGGTGGCCTTAGACAAACAAGGCAGCTGGACAGCCAACTTGATGGATCGATTAAATTGAGATGGGAGACACACTGGGATTATTTTATTTTGTTTCCATTGATATTGAAAGCAGAAACTGACCTCCAAATCTTCTTCATGCTTGGACTAGATGGTGTCATTTCACCTTTGTGTAGCTAGTAGCGTTTAATCTCAGCTATCTTCTCTGGTTTTTTGCTCATATTCAAGCTGAATTGACCAGGCCTTTGGCAGTGCGTAGAGTGGTCATATCTCCTCTTTTGAATAATGATTTATATTAAATATTGAATAAATGAGAAAGCATGATATTAAGAGTCAGCAGTACATGACAGAAGAGGTGTGAACATATTTGACGTAGAGTTCAAGGTCTGGTGGGAGGTTGTGGTTAGTGGGACGTGTATTTGACAATCTTGAGGCTGCCATGGTATTCCAACTCCATTCTGCCTTGTCAGCAGAGGTGTCAGACAATTACAAAATGAGAAGTCGAAAGTCAGGGGTGGGTAACCACAATTTTCTGTAACATGTGCTCAACAGGTTTAGGTATCTATTTTTGCACAAAGTCTGCATTTTTATTCTAAATCTTGAACTAAATAGTTTTACCTCGGGGAAATTTGTGATATAATATGATGTTGTGTCATTCTGTGCCTTATACCCACTTTTAGTAGAACATTAACTTTCAGGAGATTAACGTGAAGCTTCAAAAATCTTCTCAACTGAGGCCATTTTAATATTACTAGTAGGTATCAATGTTAGGTCAATGAACTGGTGGCCCTCTGTGGTTGAGTTAAATTAAAAAGAAATAGATTTAACATCGTGTTGTAATCAGAAAAAATATATTTTGCCTGGATGGCACAAACCTCTTGAATTCAAACAGAAATGATTTAAACTTGGAATCCTCATAACTGTATATTTAAAGCGAAGCAGTTTTTGCAAATGTCTGCAGGGGTCATGTGACATGCTCCGTAGCTCTGTCTGTACTCGTAAGTCGTGTTCCTGCTGGGCGGACATGTGTTGCGCAAGCTATTGGCGTGTGGAGAGGTAGAGGAGAGGGGAACTGAATGCCAGCATCATGGATTAGATTAGATATTAAAAACATGCACAGAGCTATTGGTTTTGAAGTGTGGCATTTTCAAAGATGGTGGCTGCTTTCTTGCTCTCTGATGGGCTTTTGCGTTTTTTTCTGCTGTGAGGTTTAAAAGGTGCTTGTTGTTAAAGGGAACGTGATTCATGTCTATTTTTTCTGTGATAATGCATTTGGTATTAAGGTTTTTACCTATTTGTTTTAGGTTTTAGAAAATTTAAATTCATCTTTCACTCTTACCAACCTTTAAATTAACGGTTTGGTAGGAAAATTTCTTTTTTGAAACCAAGAAGTTTTTTTAATGTATTTGTTTAATACTTAATATCTTGCTGTGACCTCAAATTTACCTCACCACAAAAAAATCTTAATCATCCAATTGTCCATGGTTTATGTTTGATTGGCATGATCATTTTTTTTATAACCTATGTTTTTTTGAACAGACGGCCCAGCTGGGAAGTATCTCCTCACTGGCAGTATCACCCCACAAAAGCTGAAGGAAATGTTTACATTTTCTGATGACCTGTTATACTACCCAGTAAAGTAACTTGGCTGCTGCAATGTTGCGCAGTTCCTAAAATACTTAATGTAGCATGTGGCAGTTTGCCAACCAATGGCCTGGCTAAGGTCAGCCATCAGAACATGTACTTCCCTGTTTAAGTCCTTCCATGTAATCTTTTGATTTTTAACCCTAATTAGTACCACCAGCGTGTACGCTGGCGGTACTCATGGTTTTAGTCCCGACCCGTATCGTACGGCTCCGCCGGCTCCGTAAGCTCCGCCGGCTCCGTGAGCTCCGCCGGCTCCGCAGGGTGGCGTGGGATACAAGTCACCGTTACCGCTTCTCCTCCTAGACTGCATGGGCCTGTGTCCCCATCTCTTGGATTTAGGTCACATATAATCTCAACTTGAACCCCCTGGTTTTTTTGTCTCGATCGGTGCAATTGCCTGGGCATGACGCTCGTTGAAATGCACCCTTGTCAAAATTTTTGAAAATTCAATGCTATATATCTCCCAAACTGAAGGAATTATGGGAAAAATTAATATAGAAGTCTGACCGAAAGTCACATATGAGGATTCCAAATATGCCCTTGGATTTGACCTTTCTCCTTTATTTCAAGGTCAAACAGGCCAAAATTTTCAAAAAAAGGGAATTTTTTTACGAAAAAAAAATTATTTGTGCTGATATTCAGAAACTACGCAGACCTAACCTCTAATATTTTTGGTAGTTGTTACCCTTCAGGTTATCTTTCATCTCTGTGCGTTTCGAGTCAATCTATGCATTTTCACGGGAGCAGTGGCCATTAGATGCTGAAACATAAAACTCTCTCTAATTCTGGAGTCGTTAATGCTAGAGACCTCTTGTTTTTTGCATTTGATAGAGCATGTCAAGCCCAACACTGTAGGTGGTCTCCGTTTTTTTGTTTTCCATACGGTTCACGAGTTATGCTGTATCAAAAAGTACATTCCTACTTTTCACCATTAACTGAAGTTTGAAAATTTTTAGTCTCTTATATCTCCAAAACTAGAAGAGTTGGGTCAATAGTTACTATTGAAGTTGAATAGGAAGTCATATACTGGCATTTAACTGTGACCTTGAAATTGACCTTTGACCTACTTTTCACCATGGACTGAACTTTGCAACTTTTTTCAGTGCTTATACTTTCAAAACTGGCAAAGATATGCCCATAGTTAGTACCACCAGTGTGTAAGCTGGGGGTATTCGTGGTTTTAGTACCAACCCATATCGTACGGCTCCGCAGGGTGGCGTGGGATAAAAGGCACCATTACCAATTATCCTCCTAGATCGCAAAAAAGGGAATTTCTGCAAAAAGATATTTGTTTGTGCCAATGTTCAGAAACTAAGCAGACCTTAGCTCTCATATTATACTGAGGGGTTACAATTGCAGACTGCTTTAATGTGTGGAAGTTCGGGGTCAATCGGTGCATTTTCATGGGAAAAGCAGCCATTAGATGCCAAAACTGAAAAAAAAAAAAAAAAAAAAAAACACCTTGTTTACTACATTTCCTGCAGCTTGTCACCCACAACCATACAGGTGGGGCCCCACTTTCTTTTTCTTTCCCATACAAATGCGCTTACCCCAGCTGGTGGTACAATATCAGGAGGCGGTATCGCCTCTCTGATCCTCTAGTTTTACCTGCTTTTCCCCTTTTTTATCTGTATTTGATTTTTTGCTATTTCTCTCTCTCTCTCCTCATAGAATCCTATAATGTTTTAAATATAATTGTATTAACCTCTCTTTCCCCCGTCATAGAATCCTGTAACTTATTAAATATTAGTGCACTAACCTCTCTCTCTCTCTCTCACACACACACACACACACACACACACACACACACACACACACACACATATAGAATCCTACACCTTTTAAAAATAAGTACATTAACAGAGAGCCAAGCAACCAACAGGCCTACATTGGGTGTATACTCTCTGACTGTGACATGAACCACTTTGCACCTGAACAAATTATGCATGCTACAGGTATAACAGTCTGACCTTTTCCCCCCACAGAGCACGGCCTGGGGTTGCATTTCACACCAAGTCTTCTTACATAATATGATGCAGCTGCCTGTCATTGTTCACACCTATGGGATGAGCCAGATGAGATGCCATTTTTCCTTTCTAAAAATTCCTCCAGTGTCTGTGTTTCCATGACTTGCATTGCTCGAGATCTAAAATAGACCTTTATGTATGAACAATAGAAAAAAGAAACAGAAATTGTTTGGTAATATCTAATTTAGGAAGCCCTTAAGCCTGCATTCACTAATAGAGTTTAGTCTGGGTAGTCTATGGGTAAAGGTGGTGTGGGGGAGTTATGTTATAGAAGAATACCAGGGCTGCCCACACACTTTAGAAACTCATACAAGACACAACACAGATAAAAAGTAAAGTTGACTCTGGTGATGCAGAGATAATCATCAATAGCCTGGGTACAAACAACAGGCAGGATATGCTATTTATATCATAAGGGTCATAGATTTTTTTCAGCATCCTGGTCTGAACCCAGTTCACAGCCCACTTTTCTTAGGGTATTTTTACCTGAAAACTTGAGAGAAACCTCAGGCTCGTAGCCAGGGGGGGTTCAGGGGGGGGGGTTCGCTGGGAAAAGGTCCACTTTGGGTAAAATTTGATCTAGGTACATGAAGGTTTTATGGTAAAAGATCCACTTTTTCAAAAAAAGAACCCCCCTTTTGAAAGTGCTGGCTATGGGCCTGAACCTACACAGAAATTTACATGTTGCAAGATGGAGTTACTCATATAGTGTGTCCATGCATACACCAGCAGGCACCCTTGCTTTATGGTAAAAACTTGAAAATTTTGTCACTTAAAAATTAATTAATATTTTAAAATGTGTCAATCCGACACACACACCCATATAAGTTGATAAAACTTTTCAATGTAATGGAAAGTCCCATTTTCAAGTTTGGTGAAAATTTTCAAAGTGAAAAAAAAATTACACTGTCAGAGAATCGTCTTCTGGAAGAATTTTTTTAAAATGACTAAATGTTCAAGTTTTTACCATAGTCATCGCAGCAGATGTGGTCAAATAGTGATCTTCCCTTTGATCATATGATGTAGCAGTTGTAGAAGACTGATAGGGCAATACTGTAGCAGCCAGCTGGAAATGACCTGCTCTGGCAAATAGTGTGGTAGTGAGACTGGTATACAGAATGGAAAATATGAATGCATGGAAAAATACATACATAAAGTGGTATTAGAATGTTTTTCAATATTTTCAGAGCTCTGCTCTACAGCTTTGGTTTGGAATCTTACAACCCACAGGTTAACACATTCACTTTTAAAGACATTGCTCATTTGTGATATAAAGTGAAAAACAAAGGAAGCTAAAATATTTCATGTCTTCTCTTTTCAGAACCCAGCAACTTTGTTTGTGGAACATGCACTACAAAGTTCACTTCGGCCTGGTTCCTTCTCCAACATGTTCAGAATGCACACGGCATGAAGATCTACCTAGAGATTGAGCCGAGGTTGTCCTTTGAACCACCTCAGGCAGCAGCGGCAGCAGAAACTAATGGCAATAAAACTGAAACAGTAAAGATGGAGAGGCCGAAGACAGAAGAAATGGACGAGGAAGAGGAAGAAGAGGAAGGAGAGGATGATGAGGAGGAAAAATCGGAAAAGTCTAATCAACCACAAACGAGCAGACCATCGTCTCACACTCCTAGGTCAATAGGAGAGATGAATGGAACTCCCCCTAATCTTTTCCTCCCATTTAGAAGCCCGTTTTCAGAAGTGCAGCAGCGATCTCCCTTTGGAAGCCTGCATCCTGGCAATTTTCACCGTCCACCTGGGCCGGAAATGCGCCTGGAAATGATGGCAGATCCGTTTAATAAAAGGGGTTTATATCCCTGGCCGCCGGGCTTTGATCCACAGGGGCCTTTTCCACCAATGTTAGACCGCTCCCATCTCCTCCAGCTTAGAGAGGCTAGTCTGCGCGGGGCAACTTTGTCTGAGCTTGACTACTACTCCCAGCAGCTACGACGACTTGCAGGCACAGATTATAGTCCTACACCTTCTCCAACGACAACAAGACGTCACAGCGCCAGCTCCGCAGCTCCTCCCTACTCTCCAGCTAATCCACAGCCGTCAGCATTCTCTCCCAGCTCTAGTCAACCTTCGGAACAACCCAAGGATCCGCTGTCAGCACCAACAGCACAGCGACTCAAGTCCTGTGAATTTTGTGGAAAAAGCTTTAGATTCCAGAGTAATTTGATAGTCCACCGGCGATCGCACACGGGAGAGAAACCTTTCAAGTGCCCCCTTTGCCCCCATGCATGCACGCAGGCAAGTAAGCTGAAACGCCACATGAAGACCCATAGGAACAAATCGCCCATGTCCTCTCAAGCATCCAATTTGTCTGCCGCAGGGTCAGATAACAGTGGCCTCTCCACCGCTAGCCCGGACTCCAACCGGCTGTCTCAGAGAGGCGAGGAGTCGGAGCTGGAGGATGAAGAGGAGGAGGAGTTTGAAGAGGAATTTGAGGAGGAAGAAGAGGAAGAGGAAATGGAGGGCATGGAGTTTGCAGAAGGTGACCAACCCACAGATCTTTCACATTTTCACAAAGAGGCAGCAGCACACTTCAGCACTGAGCAGACTTTACAAGACAAGCAGACGGCGGAGGACCAGCCTAAGGACTTGACTGTGGAAAGACCCAGCGCGTTCTCTCAGAAGCTTAACACAAGGTCCCCCAGCAGCACTGCATTCCCAGAAGAGAGCCAGAATCCCAATAAGGAGGATGGCAGTTCACGTGGCAGCTCTCCCAACTCGGATCCAGAGTCTCGCTCTGTATTGAAGGAAGTGATGAAGTCCTCTTTCTTAAAGAACATTCAGCAATATGATGAAGCCTTTAAACAAGCATTAGCAGAAAGTACTCAACAAACAATAGCCATATCATCATCATCTGCCACATCAGAGAGGAAGGAACATGGATCTGAGAACATTGTTGAAAATGGGGTAAAAGAGCCACCGGGGTCTCCGTGCAGCTCTGCGAGGAGCCCAGTGGTGAAAAGTGAGCGACGCTCTGATACAGAGCCATTACCATCACCATCTTACGAGGCTGGTGTCCCCGAGTTCATAAAGAGAAAGAAACTGGATCAGCAGCAACAGCAGCAGCTGATGGAGCAGCATCATCGAAGGGTGGCCAACTTTGAAGGATTCTACCCCTGGTTCTCTCCACATGGTATCCACCCCCGAGATGTATTTATTGGCAATCTCCCGCATCCTCCTCCTCCTCATCTTTCCCTTCAACACACAGTGAGACACTCGCAAGCCAATGGAGTGCCTGGCATCACCGCAGACAACAGCGCTTTTCGCATCCACGAGAAAGGGGCGTCCTTAATGGGCGGCTTGCCCCCATCCTCTCATCGCCCGCAGTCACTGCCCTCGCTGCCTGTCAACACGCCCCAGAAGAAGGAGCATCGTCGCAATGACACCTGTGAGTATTGTGGGAAAATATTCAAGAATTGTAGTAATTTGACAGTCCATCGCCGCAGTCACACGGGGGAGAAGCCGTACAAATGCGCACTGTGTAATTATGCATGTGCACAATCTAGCAAGCTCACACGACACATGAAAACGCATGGGCGACTCGGCAAGGACGTCTACCGCTGCAAGTTCTGTAACATGCCCTTTTCTGTGCCAAGTACGCTGGAGAAGCACATGCGCCGTTGTGCAGATAACCAACAGAATCGTATCCTGAGCGAAAACTCCCGTGACAGCAATGCGAGCTCTGTGGTTGCTACCAGTAATGCGCTCTGTTGATGGTTGGGTTTTGATTAATTAAGTACACACAAGTTTACTGTTTTTTTCTTCATGAAGCATCACTGAGTGACATAACCCATGACTAAGATTTGTAGGAACTACACTTCAGTTCTAAGTATTGGACTCCATTGTTTTTCTTCAAAGTAACTCATTATTAAGGGTAAAATTTTACCAGGAGAATATAAAATGAGACCTGTATGATGGTTTCTTTGTAGATAGATAATGCTTATTGCTAGGTCTGCTGGGCAAGGGAGATCCACACAGTTCTTGGGAATACTCTGTGTTTGTAAGAAATACATCATAAGCTGGGAGAGCAGGTACAGACTATTTTTCAAGGGCTGATTGGTACTCCCTGGTCACAGATATGATAAATCATTGTTAAGAGTGTCGGTGATTTTGCTCGTGATCCTTGTACTATACGTTTTGTTGGGCGATGACAAATATGAAGGAGCACCTGCAGAATCACTGGCCTCTCTAGATATCAGTGCCATGATTATTTTGTTGCTTTTTGGATGGTTAAATTATATTTTTAGCTTTGTTGAACACCTGTGTCATTGTCTTGCACTTGCCAAAATCTATGTTAATGATGGTTGTATAGCCATGCAATGGCTGTTGTTTTTTTTTTAATGGTTGTTATTGTGCTTACGGCTTTTTTGTAAAGTACTTTTAATGTCTACTTTTGGGGGAAGGGTTTTATCCGACCACTTATTCAGATGATTAACCACATGTACACTTACACTTACAAACATGCACACACACACACACACACACACATATATATATTTGTGTATGTTAAGTTTGATTTTTACAGTCATTGTAACCAAATGTGTATGCATGCAGCCACCCCTGAAGGATTAGAAGGTGAGCTTACTTTCATGAAAAATTATTCTAAGCTGGGGACATGAGAGTAGGTTCACCTAAAATCTATTTTTAACTTCTTGTAAGGTATGCATGAACTTTATTTACATAGCGTTAAGACTGTATTATACACATAGTGTAATGTCATAAAGTTGCCATGGTAACTACTCCAGTTGAGGTGGATTTATATTATATAGGTTATCATGGCAAGATGGAAGTTTTTAATGAATCTCAGTGATGCTAAATGAAGAAATGGATTCTAATTGTATTCAAGAACTTTTTAAGTATGCTTGGAGGTTGGAATTATTGTCTCAAATTCTATTCTTAATTCTTTTCTTTATTTGTTAGTTTTATCCTTTACTTTCTGAACTTGGATACCGAAGCCAAATTCTTTCAAGTCCATCCTATTATAATACTCAGAGTGAAGGACGGCTGGTCTCTACAATTGGCAGACAACTTGGATGTGATTGGTTGTCGCCGTGGAAACTGGCATGAATATATAACCAACTTTTTCTAGAACATTTAATCCTTCAAACTTGCAGACCATATTGCCTTTTTGAAAATCATTAGGCATGGTGAAGTAGCGTCAGCAAACTGGGAGGCATGCACCATTGATTGGAGATAGGAGACGGTTTAGAAAGATCATCCATTTTTATTTTGGATTTTGCTGATGCAGAAGGAGAATTTTGTCTTTTGCATCGTCAATGGCTCGTGATTTTTGGCCTATTGCTCACCGTGTGCCTATCATTCTTGTATTTCGTAACTGTTTGTGCTTTGAATTAAAAAAGGACGGCAATTGTTGGACAATTCAGATGACAATGTTTTCTATGGACATTCTTGGGGATGTTTATACCGTGTACTTTTACTGCACTTATTTTTTCCAACTGGATTGGTTCAACCTCCACATGTATTATTTTAAACATGTAAACTTTTTTGTGCTAGGTATAGTTTGATGTTTCATAATTTATATGCTTATTATTATTATTTTTGGAGTAATGAAAACTGGCTTGGAGTCAAGGGCAGTGGCAGAATGTGATAGCTGTAGCCCCCCTGCCCCCAACATATACCAGATATAAAGAGAGTTTTTGATATGGGGGGTTGGGAAAGATGGTGATAATTGTTGAAGATGAGATAATGAACTTAACAACCGGGAAAAGAGGGTTGGATATGGCAATGTGCTAAGGGGCAGGGGAAGGCAGCATTAGTCGTCCCTTTAACATGGGTTGACTTAAAACTTTGGGAGATGCACAACACCAGATTGTTGATAGAGGATGCAAAATGCAGAGATATATTTTTTCAGAAAAAAAATTTGAGAAAAAATGTGTTGTGGTGTCCAAGCTGCCGAGCAGCACCCTGATGTGGGCGGGTCTGTTGTAAACGACCCTGTTTTTCATGGTGCTTTCCTGACAGCAGCACAGTGTTCTCTAGTTGACCTCTGACTGACGGGGTGCTGTGGCCAGGGTGCAGACTAAACAACCCGGTGTGTATACTACTGTCCTATAGCAGGAGGGAAAACTTTTCTTTACATATACCAGGGGGGAGAGCATTTCTATGTATTATACCTGCTATTATAGTACTATTACCGTGTATCGTGAAGCCATACATATATAGCTGAGATATTTTTGAAAATTTCTTGAATGCATGATTTTTTTTCCTCTTCCTTTTCTTTCTTGTTGATGAAAGGGTGGTATGTATCGTTCAGAGGCCTGATGGGATTGTTGTCATCTCGTCTCTCGTGGAGCTATCAAGCACCAGTGTGTTGGACTTTGTAAAAGTTATGTAGGTATATGTGGTTTTAGCTATAAGCCACCATTCTTTGCATTAGGGAAAAATAAGAGAAACAGTTGGTTCAACTGCCATATAACGATTTGATCTCAACCTATAGAGTGTAGAGTTGATTATATGTTTCTTAGAGTAAAGTAGTAGTAGTGTTATTGTCTGTCTCTAGTGAAACTTTTATCGTCGTCTGTGTTTTGTAAAACATAACAATGGTGCACAAATTTTTGAGATTCCCTGTGAATTAAAAAACTGGTTCATTTCGGGGCCTGCATGGCACGCCACATGAAGGTTGTCAGCTGCAAACAGTGGACAGAAATAGTGTATTGGGCCCACGAATGAGCATAACTGTGATGATATGGAGTCTGCAAGGGGTGGATATTTTATCTAGAGAATTCCTACAAGTGAATAACGTGGAATGTGGGGTTTTGTAAAAAAGTCAGAACAATACTTGTGGACTTTCTGATTTGTTTTCACAATTAATCCAGTCATTAGATGGCTGTTGTTTTTTTCCTTCTTATTTTCTAGAGGGCAGATGGCATATTTAAATAATTGAGAAAGCTATTACTACCACAAAATAGTAGCCAGCTAAACATTATTATATTTTTGTGTTGTTTTCACATTGCTTAAAGAGATGAAAAAGGTGAAGCACAGATCAAAACTGCATCCCGGCAGTCTAAATTGTGGGGCTTTTTTTGCATAAACAAAAAAGTATGAAATGTGCAATGACTATATTTATTGCAAGTACTGTATGAATTTTTTCTATGACAGAATGGTTTGCGAGCGCAGAAGGCTCCATCATACAGATAATCACAGGGACTCGCGAGTCCATCGCCTCGACATCTCATGCCTGATTTGAAATGGGAGCTCTTAAAGACTGCACCCATTCATGTTGTTGATCCAAGGGATACTAGTAGGCTCAAGTTTTGGGGCGTGGAATAGAAACTCACCAAGGCAGAATTATTCACATATTTCTCACTACAGATTTCATGGCACAACACATGGCGCAGAGAGATGGCGTCAGATTTCTGTGTATCGGTGATGGTGCTATTGTTTTTTTATTTTTTCTCTGGCAGATGTACTGAGTTTCTGGGGGTGGTGGGGATGAGGACCTCCGTAGTCACGAAATGCACATAAAACTGTGTTCAAAAACATACAGGGGTGCTCAGCTCTTCACACGGAGTTATATTTTGTGCCATAAATTTTCAAGTGGACTGATCATTTGGTGATGTCGGATTTCCCCTCCCCCCCGCCCCCTCCCAAATCCAGCCACAGGCCTGTGCCATTAGTATCCCTACTTGCACAACACTAAACCTTGTCATTGTTCACATATCACAGTAGATATGCAGTGTGGCTGTAGAGTAAGTGCATATATATAGAAATATATATACATATACATATATAGTAATCATCTTTGTGTATAGTTACATCGTAAAAAAAGTTTGCTTTTAGATGGTTATTTTTGATGATATTTACTGTCAGATTTAGTCACGTTATTGGTAATCATGTAGATTTTGTTCATTGGTCTTCGGATGTTTCTACATAATCAAATTGGATGTAGAGTTTCTCTTTTATACCTATAGTAGATACTAAAAAAAAGTAGCCAGCATTTTAAGCTTATATTGCTTGAGGTATGCCCAAATCAGTGTTCACAGAGGCTTCAAGGAAGATGGGGGGAGAATAACACTGGCAGCCAGTAGCTGCTGCTCTGGGAGACTTATCTTGCAGTGCCTTAGTACACATACAATGAGTGTGTTATGTTACAGCATAATACCTTTCACATACGATCTAACACTGCCAACGAGCAAACGGATCACCATGAACTGGGGACGGAGATCAGAAAAAAAAAATACGTTCTAAAACTGTGATTTCAAACAGATAGAATTGTTGCCTAGACGTGACAAGTTCTCCCCAGCGTTGCGTCGTCCTAGTTCATGTGTGCTCTGGCTATTAGCCCTGTGAAGCCTAGGTGACCATATTAACTGACCTTTTCATAGCGCGTTCTGCAGGGTTGCCGCTTGGAGTTGACTGGGGGTTGTTATGCACATATACAATGTTTTATTATAAAAAAAATAATTACAAAGAATGTTTTTTCTATCAATGGACTTAACTGTCATTTTCCTTACTGTGGTTGGTCAATTTGAAGTCCTGGCTGTACAAGAGATTGAAGATATCAGGCCATTTTGAGTTTTGGAAGTCCCACATACTATGCAATCATTTGAATTTGGCATTGAAACATCTATTTCTTAAAAAAAAGAAGAAAATGGATCATTTAATGATCATAGATGTATTTCAGAACGCGTGAGAAAAAAAGCCAGGAAAACTCTTTGACTGACTATAAGTTTTGTCTCTTCCTTCTGTTTTCATCTGTGCAACTCTGTACCTGTCTCTTCTTGACAAAGCTACTTTTCAAGAAAGCGCCACCTATCCTTGTCTCATTGAAATCAAGTTACTTTTAAGTGTCATTATCTGTAGCATACATCAAAAGATTTTATTATGACTAATTTAGATTTATCAGAGATGCTTTAGTTTTAACTTCTTGTTATTTCAGAAGAAGAGCCTCGAGGTGCCATATTGATTGTACAGTGTTGTTTTTGTCATATATTGCATAGGTTATACTAATGAACACGATGAGTGTTGATAAAAAAAAGATTGAAAAAATAACAGTTTTAAACTAAGCAGAGTATGATACATCTTTATTTAAATGTATTTCCTTATTATTATATTATACTGCAGTGGACATGAAGGGGACTGACCAATACTGACCAGAGGCTAGCTCAAAGCACTCGGCCAGTAATTGTTGATACTGTTTTATGCAAATTTAACGAAAAAAAGACATTGCTTTTCATCAATTTGGAGAATACTACATCTGTAAGCACTGCTTGATCAAAAGAAATTTGTCATTTATTTATTTTGGTATGGTTGATGCGTACCGGGTTATATGGGAGTACTTCTAGTTTGGCGCCTTTTGTGTTTTGTATTTAAAATGGTGGTTACTGTATTATTATGCCTTGTACTCAGTACATGTAAAGTCAATAAAACGTTGTACTAGTTTGAAATTTGCGTTTGAGTCTTGGAAGATTTAAAAAACATATTAAAACAGTTCAATTTATAACCAAGAAAGTATTTTGGGGTAAAATACCGAAGCTGTAAGGTGTTTTGTTATTTTGTTAAGTGATCTGCAAGTGTATCCCATTGACTGAATTAATGCGAAACTACATTGTGGAAAAATTGTGTGTTATGAAGAATATGTACAAGAACACACTACTGGTATCACTTCAATTCCACAGCTGAAGTTTACCGGGAGAGCCACCAGTGACGTAAAACACAATCATGAACACATCCAACAATGCCATCTCACCTAACACAATATGACCCCCCCCCCAATTGTCTATGCTAAAGTGTATATTCTATACTAGAAGCCAGCTGAGTAATGAACGTTGTTAACTTCATTCCGTCAATAAATAAATAGATAGATAATAAATAAATAAATAAAAAGAAATAAAACTTAGCTGGACAATACATTAATGTGCACAGAATGAGAAATCTGTACAAATATCTATTAAATCTCTGTGACGCTAGGTGAAGGTAGCTAGTAACTGCGTATTCTAATTGTTATTTTATTGAGAACTATAATGTTTAATATAAAGGTATACTAATTTTTCAGGATTTTAACACAATTTGTTAAACAGCACAGACACGCACGTGCTCACAAGCGCGCGCGCACGCACAGACACGCACACACGAGTGTATGTGTTCAGCCCGGGAAGACGCAGAGAGAGAGAGATATATATATATATATATATAGAGAGAGAGAGAGAGAGAATTAGAATACGTAATTTTTAGGGAGTAAATGCAAAATTTATTTAGAAATATATTAATAATATTTGATCACTACTTTTGAAAAGGACACGCATACCCCCCTCCCCCCTCTCCCTCCAGTACAACTGAGTTCACGAGAAAAAAACATGATTTAATATTGGCAAATTCTCTTATACAAGATTCCAATACATCTTTAGACATGTTGTTGTTGTTAAAACGTCAGACACCATATATGCACATACGTAAACAATGCTGATAGTTGTTTTATTTTCCAAAGTTCCCTCGGATGTAATCTTCTAACTGGCCACACACGGCATTTGGAGTTGGGTCACCCGATGCACAAGCTTTACCCACTGCCCATTGACAAGCCGTAAACCACAACACAGAATCTCCTGGGATGACAGCGGTGATGGTCCCTAAAGCGGCAGCAGCTGCAGTGCAGGCGGGTTTAGAAGCTATTTTACAGGAAAATTTGAATGGGGACATCACAGCTTTGCAGGAACTTCGAAGTGCTTTGACTACGAGGTCTGTTAGGAATCCCCGTCGCTGTCTGTCAAACTGGTCAAACAGAGCATCTCGTCTGGCTTCCACTTTAAACAAACAAAAACAGATATTAGCAATTAAAAGAGAAAAGTTATGCTTCGCTTATGCACGTCCACGATACTATAGGTAACAACAATGGGACATTGGCATCAAAACTTTAACATGGCACCGATATTGTGAGCACGCTTTCCGCTTAGAATACGCATCGTATTTTGCTTTATATTCATAAATTTAGTAATACGTAACTTTAAACACATTAAAAATTATCAGGGAAGAGTACACTTAACTTCACAAAGTTGGGAAAGCACGCTGCGATCCTTAATCGGCGGTTAACCAGCGATGACATGAAATCGTTTTTCGTGAGTTACACGCCAAAAAGTGGGAACCGGAGAGAGCAAATTTAAAAGTCTCATTTAATATTAATGTGACCGGGTCATTACTACACCAATGGAAATTTCCTCTATTTGCGCTAAGTCCCTGGGCCGAATCTGAACGGGAATCAAAAATACACGCAAGCTGTGCTTTCGCTGTCGTGCGTGTCTGAGGAAACGAAACAGGATTGGGTCATAACACCTGTGATTACACGCTCAGATTACTGGATTTCCTTACACCTTGGTGTTTTATGAAAAGCAGTGTATTTCAGGTATTTTAATCCCGAAATTGAACAATTAATTTGTATAGCTCACGTGTATAGGAGATAATACTTTGTACCGAAGTTGAAAACAGAAACGATGGTAACGCACAACAACCCGTTTTTTTTTTTTTTCAGCCATCAAAATTTGCGACGAAGTGCAAATTTTGCTTTTTCCTAGTGTGTATGCTGTAAATCATCCATGAGATGACCAAAAACATGACAATACCATTCTGAGAGCTTTCTTTTCCATAATGTTCAGCTGCAAAACAGACTAACTAGTATGTCTGTGTCCCAGATTCAAGCGCCGTTTAAGTGTCACTTTCGGCTAAGAATTAAAAAGTTTAAAATACACAGCAATGTTTGGAAACACAAAATTGTCTTAAGTAATAAGATGAATCCAACCCCTTTATATGAAATCACCCCATTGTAATCCAACGCAAAGAAATATTTGGACAGACTTTTAAAGATGATAACCCATTGTTGTCACCCAGTATTGTGGACGTGCAGTAATTGATTTACAAGTTACAAGCAGTTAAGAACCAAGTCTTTTCTTCCTTACCCTTCATGAGCATTAAAATACAAATCCATACAGGTTCATAAAAAAATGAAATAGTCTTCTATTTATGGGCATGAGTGCTGGTCAAGTCAAAATACAATCACTTCTTTTAGAAAGCGCAACACATTGTATTATAATATAACTTATGTAAAATTATGACATTAAGTGCATATGTTAAAACTTACACTCTACAAATTCGATGGTATCCTCTTCCTCAATAGGCAGCTTTTTAGCCTGTGCCGAACCCAACCACAAACAGAGAGCCAACGCAACCAAGACGATGTAGGTACGCATCTTGTCTATGGTCAAGGAGTGTATGCTTCTGTATTTTCATCTCAGAATTTATAGCTTGCGATAGCCAATCAACGACCGCTAAACGGTTCGTGTAATTCGCCATCTTGTTATACGAAAATCATGCACTTATAATCTAATCAGTGTATGGGGGCGTCTTGATAACCCGAAGGTATATTGGTCCGAAAAATGGTAACATTTTCATCAGTTTTTAAACCAAGGGTTCACTGGTCCAAAGGTTCTATAGTGACAAAAGAACTTTCGGACTATAGAACCATTGGACTATTGCTACGCCCCCTTCTCTCTCTCTCTCTCTCTCTCTCTCTCTCTCTCTCTCTCTCTCCACACACACACACACACACACACACACACACACATACACACACACACTAATAAACGTCGCAATCTTTTTTTCACTCTCTTTTTTAGGCCTATCATTTTTTTGTGAGTGTGTGTTTCTTTTTATTTTTCAATGGAGGTTTAACTTTCCATCCCAGATATGTGCCTGACCAGGTGTTCCCCTGCTGCCCGTACTTACAGTTGCACGTGGGTGGGTAAGCAACTGTTTGGGCTTTGGCTCAAGCGCGCATGATGTTACCCAGTAAGTATTTCTAATTTTGGTATGTTTTATCTATTTATATTTATCTATTGCAAGGACATTTTGTATGACCGGTAAGGACATGACCTTACCGTGACAAAGTCACAGCTGGTAAAATCTCACCATCTTCTCTCATCATTGGACATTTACTTATCCCTCGTTGTCTATTTGCTGCTGAATAAAAAAAAAATAAAACTTAGCTGGACAGCACATTAATGTGCGCAGAATTAGAAGAAATATGCTAGAAAAATCTAGTATTTATACTCAGCCATGGACAAAATTACGAAGAAGGAACACATCAACCTATACCAGCTCACCTGACACCATATGAATCCCATCTAATACGTTTTAAATAAGTATCCTCTACGCCAGAAACCAGCTAATTGATAAACGTTATTTCTGCAGTTCTGTGAAAAAATCCGCGCTTGACAGCACAGAAATGGAATCGGACAGAAATATTTTTCAATATCTTATGAAGAAATATCTATGTGGTCCTGGTAGAGGGTAGTTAATAACTGCGTTTTCCAATTTCGCTTTATTGAGCACTATAATGTTTTATAGATGGGGACTTAAATTTTGTACACAATCCCTTCTACACACACGAGTGCGCGGGTGCACATACACACACGCGCGCGGAAATACTAGTTCATATGTTCAGCCCAAGGAAGCGCAATGGACGCAGAGGTACTGCCTAGACTGAAAGTAATCACATGTAGGGCTACGCACTGACTACTGGCCGATCATTGACTACACTCCACCAGATTGACCCCTGGCACAGCTTGATTTTTCAGATTGACTTTTCACTCAGACATGACGCGGGTAAATTATCTGCGCTATTCGCTATTCTCTGTTCGTTTCTGTACGGCGAGCATTTGTAAAATTGGCTCAGCACTCAGCTGGCTTCTTGTATCAAGTGACCAGCGATGAGAGGGAAAGAACTCTGCCTCAGCAAAAAAAAAGGTGCAGTTTTCCAAGAGAGAGAGAGAGAGAGAGAGAGAGAGAGAGAGAGAGAGAGAGAGGAATCTATTAATTTAATTTAAGAACAGATGCAAAATTTAGTTTCTACATAAACTGATAACATTTGATCACAAATTTTTGACAAATATAAACGAAATGCAAGCTGAGTTCACGAAAAAAGACACGGTTTAATTTTGGCATATTCTTACTGATGTTTAATCATCAAAGAGACATACAGGATAGCAATATTTCTTTAACTGTGCTGTTGTTTACGTTGTACACTATATAGCACATACGTTAACAATAATAGCTCTTTTATTTTCCAAAGTGCTCTCGAAAGAAATTTTCAAAGTGTTCGCATATGAGATGTGCGGTCGGATCACCCTCCGCACAAGCTTTGCCAACGGCCCATTGACACGCCCCAAACCACAACGCGGAATCTCCTGGAATGGCTGTGGTGAGAGTTCCCAAACTGGCAGCGATTACAGTGCAGGCGGGGACAGAAGATGCTTGACAGGAAAATCTAAATGGTGACACAATATAT
Organism: Lingula anatina; assembly: GCF_051362555.1. Taxonomy (NCBI): domain Eukaryota; kingdom Metazoa; phylum Brachiopoda; class Lingulata; order Lingulida; family Lingulidae; genus Lingula; species Lingula anatina. Next base: position 47,847,869 of record NC_141768.1, read on the forward strand.
CTGCAGGACCCGCGAAGAACTCCGACGATGATGTCTCTTATTCGTCCACGTCGCTCTCTGTTAAACTTTTCAAACAGAGCATCTCGTTTGGCTTCCACTTTAAACAAAAAAAAATTTAAAGTAAGTAGCAAACGAAAGAAACAAATGACACATGTATATACATATTGCACGCAGTTTAATTCGACATTTGCATCATTTCGCTTTTACAGACATTAAATCGGAGATACAAAAGTTCATGAATGAATTCGCAAAAATAGATAAATAAATAAACATAAACAAACAAACAAATAAATAAATAAATAAATAAATAAATAAATAAATAATCATGATAATAACATTTTAACTTATTGGTTTGGATGCGGGTCCAAGAGAGTACAAGAGGGTACAAGAGAGTCCAATGAAATAACTCACCATTTTGGTTGCAATTGTATAGAGTATAAACTAAAACTTACACTTCACAAAGTCGACGAGATCGTCTTCTCCAACTGCATGAAATTGCATATTCGCCTGTGCTGAGCCCAAGGTGGAGCACAAACAGAGAGCCAACGCAACCAAGACGATGTAGGTACGCATCTTGTCTATGGTCAAGGTGGGTATGCAGCTGTATTTCCATCTCAGAATTTATAGCTTGCGATAGCCAATCAACGACCGCTAAACGGTTCGTGTAATTTGTCATCTTCATACGAAAATCATTCACTTAGCCGTGACCAGATTATTGCTTCATTACTAACAATCTATGTGGTAATATTCCTTGATATTGGGATATGTTTTTAGTTAATTTCACTGTGGCAGAAACTGATTGATGTAAAAAGATTAAAGTTATTTGGCGAAAATGACTCAAAAGCGGTTCTACAATTGTTATTAAACCACTTACAGTGATAATCGATAATAAATTCAAAATTGCTTCTGAAACCATGATCATAGAACTATTTAAACATTACAGCAAATGAGGGCAATCCATGTCAGAACAGCTGATCATAAGCATGGAGAAAATTACGAATAATTATGTTATTATGTTCAAGTCATAAGCAATGAAGTGAATATCCACTTACCTGATTACCAGCATTTTATTAAATATACGTTATTATACGTTTTTTTATTCATTATGATGTCCATGGTAAATAGATAATTTTCCCAAAATTGCTGAGCAAAAGGGTTCGGACCAAAAAAAAGTGTTACCGCTCTACCTCTCTCTGCGAGGAGAAATTGAAAACAGGGGCATTTTGAAGCTATTGAGACCTCGGTGCGTCTTTTCTGTCCATACAAGTAAGTGTGTTGTGAAAAAGAGGCAAAATGTGGAGAAGTTTTCTGAATCATTTCGAAGTTTTATTCAATTTTTAAAACGTGTATAGAACAAAAATCCAGGACTGTCTCTATTTGACATCTACTTTTAATTTTTACCATGCTCATACATTATGCAAGGAGCCAAAATTGTAACGTATGTTCTGGGTGCATATAATTTTAATCTTTATACCGCGTTCCGATATGTTTTGTAGTGATTCAGTCATGGCAAATTATACATGGCGTAAGGATATTTTATAGATATTTAAACTGTAACCCAAGGGGCTTTGCGTCATGGCAAATGCTACGTAACGTATGTTCCCCAGAAAAATTGTCAAAAAGCTTTATCTTGCCCAAGTACTTGTGCAATAGGAAACAGGGTTTTCTGTTGCTGACTAACAAATATATTGTGATTCCATGATAGTTTGATACAATACTTGGACCACGAATGGCAAATAGTTTAATTAATGCTTATTTGAGTGTCAGTAGGGTGTATAGTCCCCCTTTTAATATTCAGTGACAAGCAAACTAAAGCCGCTCAAAAAATAACTGCTCAATACAGAAGATTATCATATTTTTTACAATGTTATACTTGTAAGAGATAAAGGACAAAACCAGGGATGATTGAATTTTCAAAGTGAGTAAAGCGTTTGCACAACTGGAAGTTTTGCATTTGTGACAGTAACGTACAGTATGTTCCTTTTTGGGGATAGATGATGATGAATTATTATTATTTTATTCATGTACGACCCTAAAATAATCAAACATAGCCTGCAATCTGCGCACTTAATAGTTTAAGAGAATGCCTGTGACCTCATTGTACCTCTATATTGTGTTTAGGTGATTGACCTCATGGCAATAATAGCACTAAAGGCAGAAACGAGTTTAGAATTGGACATCAATGAAGTAACAGAGGGGAATTGCCATTAACTTAACATGGCTTTTTTTCCCAATTTATACACGCACATTATACATGTACAGAGGGGCGACATAAGTATTGCACCATGTATGTGAATAGTGCGCAGGTCCACAGATATTTTCTGACAGTCTTCCAAATTATACGTGTTGATCCATCCTCCATTTCTGACCGTCTTCCGACAAACAAAATTAGATACCTGTCAAATTAATGTAAACTTGAAAATCTGACCGTCTTCCGGAAGACCCAGAAGACAGCCCCAATCTGCCCCTGTGCAATGTGATATGGGGGTACCCGTTCTTGAAAAGTGATTGGCTGGTGACACTGGAGATGCTCATAAAGTACCCGAAAGTGGCCGTTCTAAAGAAGACTTGTGCCAGAGACAACGGGTGTCTTGGCATGCTGTCAAGGCTTTGGGGAACTGAACCGTACAGCATATTAGCTTATCCTAATTTGCAGGTTAGGATAAGCTAAAGGACTTTTCAAAGAAATTTCCATGATTCAGGAATTCTCACCAAGATTTCGAGGTGGAAACCGCTTATCACAGACTGACATGGGCTACAAGAACCCTCAATATGGTTTCAAAACATTTTCGCAAGCGTAATTTTCGTGTATAGATTGTGCTAAAATAAATAAATAAATAAATAAATAAATAAATAAATATTGAAAGCCAAATGTGCAAAATTTTCGTAATTCATCAGTCACAAAACATAACTTATTGTCCTTTCGGAACAATTTATACTTTCTTACCAATAGAAAAGCCTATATTGTCTGTAATGAGACTAATTTGACCTTAGCGTTTTTAAAGGGCCTGTCTTGTTTGTTTTTCCTACAGGAGTACTCGCTCGCTTTTCTTGCTTTCTTATGATAGTATCAGTCAAGGTAACAGGGGAGTAGGTTTCAATTTTACTGCTCCTATTGACTGGCTAACTTACCACATTAATAAGAAAAGTTCCAGTCTTTATGTTCAAGTCGTGGCATATTGGCATAGAATATGAAATTAACGGACCCAAAGGTAATTCCTTTGGGATATTTGGAGTTCATAACACTCCCAATATTTGACACTCGCAAAAATCGGTATAGCATGCTATAGCATATCTAATTGTATTTTCCGGTCAGACCTTATGAGCAACATTGCATGGACCGTAGGTCAGAACTGGCGCATTTTGTACTTTCTGACGAGTTCATCTTCACGGCGAACAAAGCGGGTGGACAGGCCAGAGCATGGAGTACATCTTCCACTTCCTAGACCGCATTCAGAACGAGTTGATCTGCGAGTTTTATCCACTTTAAAGCGATGTTGCTAATTCCTTGATGGTCTCCCCGCCTCCACACGCACCGCTGCTGCAGGAGGCAACCTCGGAGCCGATCTTTAATCAGTTTAATGGCGCGTGTGGACTCAGGGAGAAACCATCAGGTAAAAGGACGGCTTGCTTTTTAGTATGGTCGACCGTATTCAGTCGGCGGATCAGTTAGTACGCAGATCATCTGTTTTGTTTGCACTCTTATATGCTAGAGAATATTTGCATTTCCTCACTGGACAGTCCACTTCAATAATGGTTTGGGGATAGATTGGGCTTTACGGAATTTGTGTGATAGGTGCCAAGCTTCCGATTAATTAAGTGTCAGTTGCGGTAGTTGATCTATAATTTATACGGAGCAATTGTGCCAGGAGTGATACTTCCCATAGTTCAAAGTGTCAATTGTGGTAGTTGATCTACAATTTATACGGAGCAATTGTGCCAGGAGTGATACTTCCCATAGTTCAAAGTGTCAATTGTGGTAGTTGATCTATAATTTATACGGAGCAATTGTGCCAGGAGTGATACTTCCCATAGTTCAAAGTGTCAATTGTGGTAGTTGATCTACAATTTATACGGAGCAATTGTGCCAGGAGTGATACTTCCCATAGTTCAAAGTGTCAATTGTGGTAGTTGATCTATAATTTATACGGAGCAATTGTGCCAGGAGTGATACTTCCCATAGTTCAAAGTGTCAATTGTGGTAGTTGATCTACAATTTATACGGAGCAATTGTGCCAGGAGTGATACTTCCCATAGTTCAAAGTGTCAATTGTGGTAGTTGATCTATAATTTATACGGAGCAATTGTGACAGGAGTGATACTTCCCAAAGTTCAAAGTGTCAATTATGGTAGTTGATCTATAATTTATACGGAGCAATTGTGACAGGTGTGACACTTTCCATAGTTCAAAGTGTCAATTGTGGTAGTTGGGTTGGACCGACTTGAGTAAATTACACGGAACTTCCCATATGTCAACGTATCCATTGCTGTAGTCGGCCTGGACTAACTAACGAAACGGATTAATTGCGATAGGTGTCCCAACGTTCAAAGAGTCAATACTGGAAGTGAGGATGGACCGACTTGCATAATTTATAAGGATCAGTTTAATACGATATATGCCATGCTTCCCATAGTTCTAATTGTCAGTTGCGGTATTTGTGCTGGATTCATTTGTGTAATTGACACTATTGACAGGTGCCATCCTTCCAGTAGTTCAAATTGTCTGTTGTGGTAGTTAGGCTGGACTAAATTGTGTAATTAACAGAGACTAATAAACTAACAGACTAATAATTGGTGGCTTTTTAGTGACAGCTTTTTTCGCTTGGGGTGCGACTTACAGGGGCAGAAGGCCAGCTGGTCAAAACTACATGTAGTTTAGGTCTGGGAGGTGAAGGAAAAGGCATAGATCTATAAAATGGTGCAAGAACTGAAAACTATGTTAAAGAGAATTTGGAGACAATGTCAGTGACAGAAGGAACAATTGATTTCTACAATTCCCTTTACGGGATCAAGAATTACCAAAACCACACAATAAACTACAAGGGCGTACCTAGGTATACGCACGACTGCTTTTTTTTTTTTTTTTTTTTCCTAGGGAAGGAAGTCCGGGGTCCCATATTGGTACAGGTTAGGGTTAGTCAAAGTTTTGGTGTTAGTTTATGGGACGAATATCACCTGTACAAAGTACATGTAATAGGGAACGGACTACGGTTCCAGCGGAGTACCATTCTTGTCACAACGCTTAGTACTAAGCGTCCTTTAGAAAACAAGGGCCGGATGATTATCGTTCTATTATTTCCATTAATATCAATCACTGGGTAATGTTCCATGATATTGGGATGATGTAATTTAGGTAATTTGGTGCAAATGACTCAACAACTGCTGTACTGCTGTATTTTAATAACCATGTACAATGATAATCAAGAGGAAAACCAAATGGCCCATGAAATAACCAAAGTTCTGAACTACATTCTCAAAAAGGAACTTTTCTCCCAGTCAACTTCGATAAAGGCACAGACTGGATTGGTATTGGGGAGGGGTCTGCCTGGGACTGCCTGGGGCTCAGTCTTATCAAAATAATCTTGTAACAGTTAACCCAGTCCTGCCAATGGGCTACAGTACAAGGCACTATCTGGTAGTACAATGCTATCCCGAGTATGTCTGTCTATGTATGCCTGGAAACCGACTTTCTTTGAAAGTTTAGCCTCTTTAAAACAATTTTCAGTCTATGGCCCTTGCTTTGCTGAATGCTATGGTTCAACCAAGTTTTCGTGACGTTACCATGATTCCATCACGCTAGAGAAGGGGACGCTGGGTCAGTAGTTAGTAATAGTAGACTGTAAAAGCTGGAGACCAACCAGTATCTAACACCTGTGGACCGATACCTGGTAATTACAGCTGAAAATTGCTTCTGAAATCAACAAAATCAACCATATTGATCATTACAGCACATAGGGGGAATACATATAGGAACAGCTGATCATAAACAATGAAGTAGATATCCACTTCCTTGAATACCGGCATATTGCGTTTTTATTTTTAATGATGTCTGTGTTAAAACATAAAGCTCCCAATGTTGCTGAACAAACAGAGTTTGAATCATAAAATGTTTTACCGCTCTTCTTGCAAAGAGAAGTTGAAAAGAAAAATATTCAATTAGTTAAAACTTTGAAGTTCCAAGCTCGCGGCGTGCCTTTTCTGCCTGTAATAATGTTCATTAAAAGTGCCCCCCCCCTTTCTGCAAAAGATGTTTTCCTATAGTAGAGGAAGTTTTTTCAAATGCTAGGACCCCCCCCCCCCCCCCCCCCCCCCCCAGGGGCGGCGGCTTGAGGTTGTCATCTGGGTCTTCGGGAAGACGGCCAGATGTTCAAGTTTACATTGACGGGTATCTATTTTTTTCGGTCGGGAGACTGTCAAAATTGAGATGGATCAACTAAGATAATTTGGAAGACTGTCAGAAAACAACTTGGGATCCGCCCCCCCCTCCCCCCCCCGTTCCAGGTCCCTTTATCGTAGAGACCCCATGCTAGCACTTACGCAGAAACAAGTTTATATATTGGACAACAATGAGGAAACATGGGGGAAATGCCATTAACTAAACATGACTTTAAATTTTTCAATTTATACACATACATTATACATGTACATCTGCCGACAAGTTTCACTGAAAGTTCTATAGGTCGCACAATGCAACGAGTCGATCGTATATTTCATATATACCGATTAAGGTAATTTGCAGCGAAAATTGGACGGTTGCGTTAACGTCACATTTATTTAATTTTCTGACGGTAAATGGTAAATTGTGAGACAAGCATATAAAAGACCAATAGTTCTGTTAACTGTTGCGGCTGAGGCGACGAGTTTATTTCATCGTGAAATCTGCGAAACAAACCAAAAGAACAAGTAAGCAATCCACGTGAGTAGAAACAACGGACTCGAGCTGGTTGTGGACCAGCATTTAGATTTACTGTGGTGCTTCAATAACAGTTTGCCTCTGTCGTGTTTCACTATAGATAAATGTATAAACTAAAATTGTTCTTGAATTTTATTTAATTTTAGTCTATTCCCCACATTTCGTCCAAAATCTCTTATCATTCTTTAAAACTAGCAAAGTCTCTGAACTGCCTTTTTGAAATAGGACTCTGTTTATGTCAAAGTGTGTGTGTGTGGGGGGGGGGGGGGAGGGGGGGAGAGAGACATGACCTGTCTCACATCTGGGACAGTGTTATAGTGAAAAGTTGTCACTAAACTGTTCACTAGACACTGCCACGTAACTTCAGTGAGACTGGTGAAGTCCCAAGTGTTGGGAAGAAAGCTCTCAGGTACGCTTTTAGCTTATTATTTGGTCGAGACTAGCGAAAAGGTACATATTTAAGTAGTTATTTCCATGAGATACGTAGTGAGAGGACATATGATTCATGGTACAGTAATGTCTCATTGCCTCAGTTTTACACCGTAAATGGAAAAATGCTGTAAGGTGGCGCATGTGTTTGACAAGTAGCTGAGAAAGACTGGTGTTCGGCTACCAGGTGGACGTACGAAAGGTGGAAGAATGGTATAACATGCTTGGGAAAGAGGATATGCCCGAGTCCTTCTCTGCTGAACACAGTGTGTGTTGCTGAGGGTGGTACATGTATTATTTCCAACTGCTTTGGTAACCAGACAATAACTTATTAGTACCTTGGACATAAAAACGTTATTATGTCCAAGTTTGTACTATATACAGAATCTTTATCTATGGAATGATACCGTGACGTGGTATTTTGTATTCATTGTATTATTTGCACCTTTTTAGAATGCGGGCCCTGTTGGTGATTTTACTAATTGCGGGTATTGCAGCTTTCTCGGGATCGGTTCGTTACCCTCCAGCTGACAATGGAAGTATGCAAACAAGTTTTAATATTTAATATTCAAATATGCTGGTGTGACTGGAATGGTAGTCCTAGGAATGGAAGTCCGTGCTCCCATATGATTGGTACTGGTAAGGGTTAGTTGAATTATTGGGGTTAATGTATGGAACGAATAACACCTGTGCAAAGTACTGGGGAACGGACTAAGGCTCCTAGCGGACTTCATTCCTGTTACACCTGGTTCCATCCACTATTTTTGAATAAGAGACTTAAGCAGGCTGTCGATTGTAACACGCACGCACTCATTCTCGTTCAGACTTGTATCTCGTATTAGGCTAAGACCAATTTTCGGACTTAGATTCTTTTTAAACAGCGTCCATTAGTATTGCTGTGACTGTATGTGTTTGTTCATCTTACTCCGTTTTCCTTAGAGTGCCCCGGTGATCTGGTGATCCTGGAAGACCAATCAGAATGTGCCTGGAAGTGCCCGACCACGTGTACGTCACGTGACCCTCCGCCGTGCGTCAGGCTGTGCTGGCGAGGCTGCGTGTGTCCCAAGGATAAACCGATCCTACTGTCACCTGATCCCTGGACATGTGGAACCAGGGCGGATTGCAATGCTGCCTAGACAACCGAGCCATGGTGCATAAATATGCGATAGAAGATTTTGAAAATAGAAAGGAGAAAGAAATAAAATCTAATTTGATTGAAAATAATGAAATGTCTTCAGAATTGTTTTTTGAAACTACTATATGTATATTCCCTAAAAAAACTTTCTGCTTTTTTTTTTACATTTTTATACATCCAACGGCTATAGATATAAACATTAAGTTTGTGGCGTAATATATGCTAACGAAAATGCGCATAACTTTGTTTTTTCCTGTTATTATTCCGAGAAAAATATAAAAGTGTCCTTTTAATATTAACAATTCAATTTTCCGTGTCAACAAAACGAGCAAACTGGACGAGGTCAGACGTCGTCACAATATGGACACCGTCTATATTCGTTAGTTTATTAAGGAAGAGGCAATGAGTACAATGCAACGTTTGAACTACGCAGGCGTCATCGAGAAGGCTGTGCTGGCGGCAGGCTTCAAAAGCCTTTGTAAATGAATGTTGTACTACGCATAACAATGGAGGAGCTTTGCAACTGTCATTATTCAGTGAAGGGAGATACAGCAGTTGTCAACACTGAGAACGTACGTCTAAGTCACAAACCCCCGGTCTAGACTATGCATATAAAGTATTGTAGACAAGCATCTTAACAAATACAGCTTACAACATGTACACAAACAAGGAAAAGCACTTTGAGAAAACAGTAATTAGAGTCCAGTACTGTTGTAGAAAGAATCGGCTATAATTGAAGAAAACATTGTTGAAAAAACATTTCCAAATCCATCGACTTTTTTTTGAGGCTAAATCAATGTATATCGATCTTAGAAACCTCGCTCGCACACGAAGCCGTGAGCCACTCCACAAGCACCTCTCGTCATTCTGAGGTTGTGTGCACCATCCAAGAAGACGCACCGACCGGTGTCAGGGTCCCCAGTGACGTCCACTTTCACAGAGTGTCCATCCCCCGCCCACATCAAAGTACCGCGTTCCATCAGGTCGTTGCCGCTGATCCACCATTTATCGATCCCTGAAAAAGAAAACCAGGCAATATTGAACTATCGTACCGACTAGTATTTTATTTTTATGTGTATTTGTATATTTTTAGTAGAAAGATTTTCCATTTACTGTCTTACTAGACTTCATGTGTAAATATTGCATTATTTATAGAAATGTTTTTCCTTACCCAGTCAGTGAATAGCTGCAAAGCTAATGTTTCCTTTCAATTTATACCCGACATGAAATAAAATGTATTGTATTGTATTGTATTGTATTGAATTGAATTGTATTGTATTGTATTGTATTGCATTGCATTGCATTGCATTGCATTGCATTGCATTGTATTGTATTGTATCTTCAAACGTGCAGAAACACAGCTGTGGTTTTGAATCCTCTGTTCTTAACTACTAGTAACAGTGTATTAGAAATTGGGGAATTGACCATGAGGCAGTGTACTACATACAGACTTAGTCAAAAAGGTTGCCCCACCTCTGATACTGTGCATTTTTGCTTAAAAATGATCACCTCACATTTGTAAACCAATTTGTACAGGATTTTTTTTTATTCCAGATACCACATCTGACACGAATCATGGTACAGAATGCAAAATATCGGGGAAGATTTCCATATTTTTACCAGTTATTAAATTTAGAGCATACAACCCTTAAATCTCGGGAATCTGGTGTTCCACAATGATTTCCAGAGGTGAAAAAATGTCCATAAAATAAAAAAGACAACACCAAATGTACAAACAATGAGCATAAGCATGTGCTCGTTAAAAGCCACGTGTCTAATAGCGTGGATGTCTACTGCGTACTTCAATTATCTCCTGCGGTGCGCCATGCTTTCAGCAAGGGAAAGAATTCTGTGTTGTGGAAAATTGTCTCATTCTTCCAAAATAGCTTGGTGGGGATGGCTCAAATTTTGGGGGGATTGATTCTCCTCTGTATTGCACACATCAAGGTTCTCAGTAGGGTTAATGTAAGGGCTCAAAGATCGTTGCTTAATCCTCAGAACATTGCATATCTGCAAATCACTCACAGAAGAGAATTTTGAGCAAGTGCGTTGTCACGATGAAGCCTGTATTATCCCTGAAGTCACCTCTTGCCAATGAGATGAACACAAACACATGGGATTTATGGTGGGAAAACCTTTTTGACCAAGTCTGTGAAGTCTTTGGTAATACTTTTAATAGGGAGTTTTAGTTATATACGCCCCCTCTAATATAAATGTCTTCAAAAGAAGCTAAACGAACTAAAGAAAAACAAAAGTTTATCAGTATTGATAATAGAATTTAGTTAAAAATATGTCCTGAACATAACAAGGATAATTCCCATGAGATGTTCATGAGATGATTACCTTGACCTCCTTTCAAAGTCAAGGTCACAATCAATTTAAGTATTTTTGAAAGAACATTCCTGCATCAGTATCAAGGTAAAATTTCAATACCTCGTGTGATTTAAGAGACAGACACTGAAAGAAGTGCCCGCGTTAATCATCGTAAAATCTGCCTTAACCAGTGATTTTACTGTGTCTTTCCACATGTGGTCCACTTCATATGCACAGGAAGAAAGGTTTACCTGAGGAAGCGACACCACTGTCATGGAAGGGCTCGCCTTTGATGTAGTTGAATTCTTCCGCGGAATTCAGGGACGCCAGACGGGCCCCGTAAAGGCGGGCACACAGTCGGTCGGCGTCAGCCCAGCTCACTGTCTCAGCAACGAAAATGTAGCAGGATTTGAAGTCATCATTACGCACGAAACAACTGGGGCACGGGTTCACTGGAGAATAGCAGAATGGCTGATCTCTTCAATCTTGTCAAAACTTTTTACATACGGACGTACGCGCGCACGCACACGCATACACACACACGTTTGCACACGCGTGCGCACATAAACTTGTTTGTGTACATGTTGTAGGCCTGACTGAAATCGCAATCTCGTTTACAAATAACCAAGATGGTCTGGATTACTATAGAAATGTTCACCCTAGTATAAAAAGCCCATAATCTTTGCTGATATAATTATTTCATACCAATTATGCACAAGAAATTTATGAACATAAATCCGTTTACTATTTGGAATCATTGTGGTGCAATTTGATAAATCTAAAATGGTCACCAACTGTCAGAGAAATAGCTTTTAAATCTAAGATTGGCTTCAAAACTTAGTTTACCATTGCATCGGTGATCCAGTTCCCACAGCAGGTCCTTGGCGTTTTGTAAGTCGGCTATAGCCTCATCGATTGCCGCGTGCTGTTCTGCGAGAATCTGCATGCTCCTCTCATGAGGTGGACACTTTAAGTATTCGACTGCAACAGAAACGAAAGTTCCAAATTCGCAATAAAGTCACAAAAGAAGGGAATAATGTAAAATAATGGTGACATAAACTTGACCTCTCTTCCACTTTGAGTCTCTCAATCATTACCAGTAAAGCTAGGTGGGACGCGACGGAGAGTTTCACATGATAGAGAGTCCGGTTCCCGTTAATTTGCTCAGGTAAACCTCGTCCTACATTTTGACCCACTTACGTTTGGCTAACCCTAACCTGTATAATTAAAAGGAGTTTGGACTGTCTGTGGCACGAACCCTCAGTTTCGACACACTTGCTTACCATTTTTACAAGCTGTCGCGATCAGTTCCTGTGTCTTGGAGATCAGATCATTGAAGTTCTTTGTGGTAAAAACGTAGCTGTCGAATGGTTCCGAGGCGATCAACTCAAGATTGTCTCTGAAACGACAATTAAATTCAACTCATTAAGGAATGATGGAAAGCAACGCTGCAAGTCGTACTGAAATGTAGTATTTTTGAAAAGATTTGTATTGTTCATGTGTATGGGGAATCACACACAAGTTGAAAACAGAAACAATGGTAATGAACAATAGCCCGCTTTCTTCAACCATCAAAATTTGCGACGAAGAACAGGTTTTGTATTTCTCTGGTGTGTCTGCCGAAAGTGATTCCCGGGATGACCAAAACCATGTTAATACTAATCTGAGAGCTTTCTTTTCTATAATGGACAGCTGCAAATCAGACTGGTATGTCTGTGTTCCCGATTTAAGCGCCGTTTGAGTGTCATTTTCGGCTAATTACAAAATTTAAAATACACAGCAATGGTTGGAAAAACAAAATTGTTTCTTATTATAAGACAAATCTAGCCCTTTTCACATGAAAGCACGCCCAACACATAGGAATACTTTGACAGACTTTCAAAGATGATAACCTAATTTGTTAAGCCCCCTTTACACTGGACGGCGTCCTTTCTGCGTCCAGCAGTACGGCCCCATTTGAGAGTAAAAAAAATATAATACTTTACGTGCCGACAACTGGCCGATCATTGAGCATTCATTCTGATACAAAATCAATGCTTGCGCCTCCTTTTTAAGACCACAGCGTTGCCAAATTTCATGGTCGCAGAAAGGACGCAGAAAGGACGCCGTCCAGTGTAAAGGGGGTATTACCCATGCAGGACTGTGGACATGCAGACATAAAAGGATTTTGACTTTACCTTCGGATGGAGTTCCCGACCCCTATAGTCATGATCTGGATGCCGTCTGCCTTCAGTTTATCAGCGTTCGGAACCGTTAATTCTTTGTCAGAGTTTGGTTTTCCATCACTAATGAGAATCACCATCTTTGCGTCAGTCTCGGTTCTGGGGCTTGCATGGAAGACGCTATGAACGACTGCCAAGCCCCCCGAAGTGTTGGTTCTACCGCCCAACTCTGTCTTAAATGTTTTTTCACTCATCAGACCGATATGATCCAAAATGGCTTGCTTGTCTGTAATCGCAAAACAAAAAGACGAGTTAAATTTATACTTTTATAGAGCACATGCATTGTTTCTCTATGTTGGGTATGACAGATACTATAAGATAAGATAAGGTAAGGGTTTAATTAAACGAACTGAAATTTCATATATAACGGAAATTTAATTGCTATTCGAGCTAAATGTATAAAGTTTCAAGATTACAATATGGCTGCTAAAATTCGACATTTGTCGTTAAAATGAGAAACGGCAGATGTAATCGCAAAACAAAAAACAAACAAACAAAAAAAAATTTAGCCTCGCCACGAAGACTTCGGATACTTCGGATTACTGTGGTAAATATTGGACGATATCGAAGCGTACTTTTATAAAGCACATGCATTGTTTCTATGTATTGGGTATGTCAGATACAATAAGACAAGATAAGATAAGGTAAGGATTTAATTAAACGAATTGAAAATTCATATATAACGTAAATTTAATTGATAATTGTGTTAAATGTATAAAGTTTTAAGATTACAATACGATTGCTAAAATTCGACATTTGTTGTTAAAATGAAAAACAGCGGATGTATAAAAACTCTTTAGAAAACGTTTAGTTCCTGTATAAGTTTAAAAGTATAAATAAATAAGAAATTGTACAGACAATGAGCTGGGTGGGTACAGTCAAGCATTTTTTCTCTGATTTTTATTCTAATCTATCTGTGTAAATGACGTTTTAGTGATAAAAGTCACCAACTTTGAAACAAAATAGTAGCGAAAAAGTTTTGTTATTGTCACAAGAGCACCCTAAGTAAGGGGTCATTAAAACGTCTATAAACACAATGCACCATGGACGATGTTATTGATTACAGAACATTACATTATGTACTACATACAAACTTTTTAAAAAAAACTGCCGTGGAACAAGCTCCGATACAAACGAAGCGTTGATCAAAATCATGATTGCCAAGTTAAAATTTTGGGGGCACTCTACACATTTTCTTCATGTTATTTTAAATTTCTATTTAATTGTAACTTATAAAATACAGAATGGAACTACTTCTCACCTGAGAAGTCTGCCAAGCCCATATATTTAGTCGCCTTTACACTGAAGTAGACTAGACCAATACGGGTGTGACCAGGCCCTATCTCGTACACATTCACAAAATCCTGAACAAAGCCGACCACCCGTCCATAGTTTTTGAAGCCCACGCTCTTGGAGGCGTCCAGCAAAAACACTAAGTCCACTGCGTCGTTTTCGCTGCAAATGACAAGTTCTCCTGGAAATGGTAGCCAAACGTGATAGGTGTGATCGAATCCAGCAAACTCGACTTATGTTAAGTTTTAGATGAGCTGCCAAATGCTTATTCACTTTTGCATTATAAAGCCGATTGACGAAGGTCTGATAGTAATGATATAAAGTATTTCTTTTAATTGTCTCTATCAAAAAAGTCAGAATAATATGACGCATTAAAATGTCTTTTAATTCTAAAAATTAAAAAAACTTAGAACATCTTCAGCAAAGTTTGATAATTTATGAACATAATAAGTTACCTTTGACGCTTCTCGGTTCTGTTTTCTTTGCCAAAGCAAAGGCAGAGAAGAGAACTACCGTTAATACCCAGGACATTCTCATGGTGAAACCGCTAGCATGAGAACCTTGCAATCGTTTGTCACTTTTCCTTGCTTTGTCGTGGTTTTAAATCACATTTCAAAGCTGCACAAAACAACTTTAATTATTTATTGAAAGGCTTCTTCACAATTTTGATGTACGTGCGGGAATAATGGCTGTTAGATTGGCAGTTTTACGCTAAATGGATCATAAATAATGGACTCTTTTGCTAGCAACCGTTCATCCAAAACATGTGTGAGCAAAATTATGATTAAATATTTCTGACTTCAATAAAATTGTAAATACAGAAATATAATAAGCCAAGATGTTGCAAAAGCTAGACTTCAAGAGATACAGAGAAAACATTTAACATTATTTCAGTCCTATTCGACAGGATATATGTTTATGCTACCGTCGGAAATTAGTTCCACGCAGATTTGACATTTTTCTAGGCGAGATGCCAATTCATATTCCTATAAAACTCACGGCCAACTTCCTAACTAAAAGAATATCGTGAAAACTGTAGCTTAATCCATCTGAAAACATGAGTATAGACATGAATGACTGAAGTCGTATCACTGCTTGTTGGTTGAACGTACTTTTTCAATGTAAAATTAAAATGGAATAAATGAACTGTTATTTAATTGGTCACTGATTTGTTTGAAAACCCTATGCTGAGATTTCCAGGGTCAGATAAACAGTCCTGGAACCAAAAGTCTAATTGTATCCCCAAATTAGCATTGGTTTCTTTATTATTATAAAATTTATATAAAAGTGTTTGTGTGCATGAATTGAGAGGAGTCTCTGAGGTTAGTTTGCTGTCAAAAATTTCGTTTTTTTTTAATACAACACAATCACAATCACATATTTGTTAGTTGAAAATGTCATTTTATTGACATTTGTACTTTGATTTAACACACAAATTACGAATTAAAAATACATACAGTTAAATATAATTATGTGAGTGATAACCGTGTAAGGTAAATCATTTACAAGTTTAAAATATAATTTAAGTTTCAAAAAAGATGGATTGAAAATGGTTAAATCATTTTATTGTGACCAACAAATTATAGTTTTATTCACGTACTGCTATAAGTCCTTTGAGTGCCCTTCAGGAGAATTAACTAGATATACATTAAAGATATACTAGATATACATAAACCGAGAATGGAAATAAGCAGGCAAACCTAACCTAACCCTACCATGTACGCTTTATAAGTTGGAAGTAGAAACGAATTGCATTTTCTCTCAAATTGTCCTCTCTACAAGAGCAACACAACAGTCGTTTTTCAAGAAGCAACAAAACCACGTAACCACGTAGCTCATTAACTCCCAGACCTAGCTAAAAGAGTTTTTAAAGCTCAAAATTTACAAAATTGCCTGCAAATTTGTGTATTTTGATAAAGATATCATTAGTTGGGCATGTTTTCAGAAGAATGTATTCTGTTCAGGCCACTGTGACGGTCTGGCGATAATCCTTTTAAAAGTTTACACTATACGTGAGATTCACAAGTTCAACTTGAGGTACCCTGGAAAATCGCCCAACCCTGCATTTGAGAAGTTTCTGAAATTATTTATTATGGAAATGAGAAGCCGTTGAATATTCAGCACAGGCCAAAATCTACACTCAGTTAATTGCACTGCTATAGTTTTTTGATATAGTATACAGTGTAACACATGATTGTTTTATATTACTTCATAATTATATAATGAACAGTGTTTTTATATAATATCTATGATATGATTGATATCTGTAATATGGTGTACACTGCACCCAGAAACACGCGGTTTATAGGATGCAATAAACTTTCTTCGCTGTATAAAGTAGGGGAAAATGTTGAAAAAGCTGAATAAAGTAAGGTAAAAATGGCGAAAAAGTTGTATTATCTCGGTGAAAATGTTGAAAAAGCATAAATTATTCAATGTTGTGATATTCGTCTAGTTGAACTACCTCAAAGTGCTAGTTTCGGTTGCGGATGTTTCCATTATTGATGTTAAATGCTATCCTGGTTTTATTTTGCGCAGCTGTTGTAATCGAACCGGTGCTTATTAGTCCTGGAAACTAAATGTAGGGTAATTTGCATGGCGCGACACCGGAACCACGTGTTCAGCCGTGTCACGCTAACCCTGAATCCATGTTCAGTATTAGTCATTCTTTATCTGACACGCTTGTCAATGATACCTTGAAATGTCCAAACATGTACCTGAGTTAAATATGTGCATGTACACACAATGGACAATAGAAGTGTCACCCCTACTGAACCAATACTTTGGGGGAGATAAATGGCTGTGCTTCTGGTATCATTTTATTAACATCAAATTTCACAAAGAGACCAACAATACAATTCCATGGTACAGCAGTTTTATACTCATTAGTCACATTATAAGTAGACCAGGCATTATAACTTTGATAACTCTGATTCAGGGGGTGACACTTCTATTGTCCAGTGTGTGTACACTTAGCAAAAAGCGGTTTTTATACAAGTAATATATCAGTTTCCAGTTATCGTGTCTGCAATAGGCATCAGGTATTACCTCGGCCAAGGGTTATGTGTATTGGTTTCGTTTGTCTGTCTACGTGTTAAAAACATTATGCAAAAAAAAAAAAAAAAAAAAAAAAAATGGAATGATTTGATGAAATTTTCAGAAACTAGCAGGAGGGGTTCAAGTAACAAACGATACGACTTTGGGTGTAATTAATAAATTAAGTCTGTTTGTCTGTTTGCAACATTTTACAAAAAGATTAGGAAGGCTTTTGATGAAACTTCAGGATGGGTTGGGAATTGGCTGAACATTGGTGTTAATTAATTGATTTATAGCTTTAACTAATTCAATTTATTAATTGCTTAATTAACTCAATTAATCATTACGCGAATTGAATTAATTAATTATTTAATTGAAGATAAATATTAAAGAGAATTGAGGTGCCTTGGCGGAGTCTGCGCCTTCTGAGTGATTTCAGTTTCTTCGATTTTTAACTAACCACCAGGCGTTTCCAAAGCTTGGTGTTGATAGTTAGGTACTAATACTTATATCGGGAATATTTAAGGTGTATCAAATCCCTTTATTGGCGTAATTTTTTATTAGAATACACTATTTCTTGGAATGCCTGTCACTAACTCACTATATTACTAAAAACGAGGATCGATCATCGTTGATATATTGATATCAAAAGCTTTATCATCTATTTATTAAATTCCATGGACTTTTAATTTTTTTCAACCTGAGCGAACATGCTTTCTGTTATATGTCTATTTCTACTAGTTATGTCTCTCGTCAGACAAATCTCTCTGTCTCTCCAATGGAAATGTGTTTAACTTCACCTCTAGCACAATACTGGGTCGTAACAATGTGGCAGAGACTCGAGAGACAGGATACACGCTAAAAGCAACTCTGTATTAAGGGATCTTATTTGACTGTCTTAATATCATCGGTCCGTCTCCTTGACACTCAGGGCTTAAAGATTTGTTTGTATTCCGCCGTTGCGATTACCAAGGTTACCAAAATTGGTATGATTGAAAATAACTCCTATGTCGGTTCGCAATGGTACATGCCAGATCTGTCTATTGACGTAAGAGGGATATCAGCGCAGATATCAGACCAAGAAGTGTCAATATATTCTTTTGATTTGAAACAAGAGACCCTTTGTCAAGAAGATGCCTTATCTAAAGAGACGAGCCCTTCACATCCCATCAGACGAGGGCCAAGTAGTTTGTTCACATATGTCGTCTCACTGAAAAATATGAAAATTTCAGCGAAATTGTTGTTTTTTATTTTTGCCATCGGATGCATATCTGCCCTTCCGGAGACTGAAACGGAAATTCAGGAACTAAAAAGAAAAGTAGACCAGTTGTATACCGTGGTCAGCCAGTTACAAATGAAGATTATGACACAACCAGGTGAAGGTTTTAATGCTTGCTGGTAGAACTGTCATAGTTACAAAAGGATGTGTACAATAGCTAGTTTGTTTTGAAGCAAATGAAATACACATTTTCAGGCTCTCAAGGTATTTTTTCCTTAGGAAATAGTTTTATTTCAGTGAGTTGCCCAGCCGGTTACATGAAGTTTCAGGGGTCTTGCTACATGTTTGTGAGATATTTAATGAGCTGGGCCGATGCAGAGACGAACTGCCAACATTTCCATGGCAACCTGGTGACCATCCAGAGCGCAGCTGAACAGGAGTTTCTCACCGATTATATCACCAGAAATGGCGGTAAGAAGGCGAATCGTGCATGGAAGAGGTCTTCCATGTAATGTTTTATACTCAGAATTCCACAATCCGATGTAACAAAAAGCATTTTCAGTTCTTTTGTCTTTAGAACAGAAAACTATTTATACAGTATTTGTTCTTGTCTTCAGAAACCTATTCAAAATTCGTGAGATGTCAAAAACGAGTTTACGTACTGACACTTTTAACGTTCGTAAAAACAATTGAAATGTAAACGTTCGTCGAGACTATTACATGTATAAACAATTGTTCTACATTTTATAAATAACCTGTTGATTTAATAAGATATTATAACCAAGCAGCAATCCAAACTTTTTAATTAATTGCCAATCAAAACATACAATTTTGTACATTCAGTTCTGTATCCAGATAAGGGGTTCTGGACTGGAGCAATTGACAGAGGCGCAAACGGCATGTTTAGATGGACAAAAAACAATAAACTGATTCAAAATGAAGGAGGTGAGATTTTTGATAACTTAGACCTAAAATAGTTTTCAGAGGATAGAGGAGAGGGGTTGGACAAAAAATACGGGGGTGATGATTAAAAAAAATATTACAAATATTCACGTTTGTAGTTGTTACAAGTTCAATGTTTTATTTTTTTTTCCAGATTTTCTGGGGTGGGATTACTTTGCTAGAGATGTCAGTGAATCTGGCCAGGACTGTCTGGTGATGTGGCGTGACCGGGGTTATCTCTGGCATGACCACAGATGTTACGAGAAGATGCACTCTGTCTGTGAAATAGAGAAATGATTCTAAGGAAGATTAAACAATTCGCTTGATTTGGTTAATTTTTAACTACCGAGAGAAGGTGCACCCCAATATAAACATAGTAACGGTAAAAACGAAAGTCGATGAACAGTAGAAAAAAGGTAAACAAAAATCCACCTGATTTCGTTCATTCTTTTTACTGCCGCGAGAAGGTGTGAAATATGCAACGACAAGAATTTAAGTCGATGGACTGTATAAACAATAGTAAAAAAATAATTTGGTTGATTTGATTTTGCTTATTCACATGAATGTTGAAAGATAAATAAAATGATTTTAATTGATGACTCTTAACTTTGTGTTCTTTGTTTTAAAAAGTCTGAGTTAAATGCTTGTGTTCGTCAAAGTTTGAGACCTAAAAGTCATCGGCTTCTTTGTTAGTTAACACGTAAGTTGGAATTGAAATTAAATTTCAGCGATTGCAAAGATGTGTATGTTACCCACTTTTGGGGATTGTCGATTATCTGTTTAAAAGATATATTGGTGCTCGCAATGATGCTGTGATCGTTCAAATGTTAATGACATGCGTTAACACAGTCAGTTACGTGGTTACGTGGAAGAGAGACCAATTATTTACGACAGTTTTACATCATAGGATACCATTACATAACGGCAAATATGCAAGTAAGTGTTATTTAACAAAGTCATTATAATTACAACAGAAGATATGATTGGCAAAATTAGCACTATTTATTGTTTCAACACAGGACTGGCATCGATAATACAAAGTTTTGAGACATATTAACTGTGAGATATAAGCTTAGAGACAATAGAAATCAGTCTTTGGAATGAAAGCCTTTGAAATATTGCAGAAATTAGCTACTATCGAAGCAACCAAATGGATAAGATATATATGACCCCGTTCAAATCAACCGCCATATTTATTCAGACACTCCAATGTTAGTGATCAGTCTTAGTAATTCTTCTCGCACACGAAGCCATGGGACGCGCCACAAGCGACTCTCACCAGATTTAAGTGGTTTGTACCATCCATGAGGACGCAGTGGTGAGCATGATCTCCAGTGACGGTGAGGTTGACAGAGTGACCATCTCCCGCCCACATCAAAGTACCGTGGTTGGCCAGGTCATTACCGCTCACCCACCATTTGGTGATGCCTGAAATAGAGTACCAGCGGAATTGTGAACAATTTACCTACATATAATCTTCATCGAAAGCACAGAAAAACAGCAGATAAATAGCAGATAGGAAAAATAAAAATATTCTCTCCCAAACTTAAGTGGGTTGGGGGACATGCCTGAAACTGGTTAGTCATACTTCCGTTCTTCTTTCTGTCCGTCCGTTTAGGCCTACAACATTGTCCGGTGTGACAGGAATGGTAGTCCTAGGAATGAAAGTCCGGGGTACCTTATGATGAGTACATGTTAAGGTAAGCCGGACTATCGGAGTCAGTATATGAGACAAATGGCACTTGTTCAAAGTAATGGACAAGGGTTCCTAGTGGACTACCATTCCTGGCACACCGGCCATCTCCCATCTTCTATCAAGGTCAAGATCAAGTTTTGAAGTTTTGAAGGAAGGGAGACCTACCTGCGCCGGTTGCTTCCTCAGAGGAGAAAGTTTGGTTCTTGATGTAATGGTGTTCCTCCGCCGTGTTCACGGACGCCAGACGTGCCCCATAGAGAACGGCGCAGAGTCTGTCTGCCTCGGGCCAGTCCACCGCCGCTGGGACGGCCTTGTAGCAGGACCGAAACTCGTCGTTCCTCGTGAAACAGCTTGGACACGGGTCAACTGGTGAATATCAAAATGACTTCGTCAAACATTAAATTTACAATTTCAATTTATTTCTGTACTGGTACATAAATGATCATGATCTTGCCCAATATAATAAAAACAATCGAATTTGGTGCAATACCATTCTTTTATTGGTAATTGGATTGCCAGTTTGTGAATGTACAAGTATATATCTTTATAAATATAAGGAACAGATTTACTGCTTTAGTTACTAATAAAATATATAAGCTAGGCGGTGAGATCCAGCTTCTTAGTGTGATTATAGATTCACCATAGACACAAACAATCATTAAACTAACAACCATGAACTACGTCAAATATTTTGCTGATTGAAAGGGCTTCAAAGACAATAACGTGGACCTGGAGTCTACCTGTCGTATTACAAGTGTATACCAATCGATTAGCTCATTCTTCGTTTTGTTTGATACAATTATTAATATGGCATTCAAAATATAAATAATGTACATTATTTAACATTCTTTATGTAAGCATTAAATAGTTGTTATCCAACACTATGTTTGCAAACATATTGTGAATAATGAAACTCCAAATGCATTCACAGTTGTACCTTCATAAGATAGCAGATGGTTATTTGTGTAGTTGATGAAATAGAAATATGTGAAATTAGTTCTTCTGATAACATATGATTTTATGTAATTTTAGAGAGTTAAACGTAAACTTACCGTTGCATCTTTCATCTAATTCAGTCAGTACCTCGTTGGTTTCCAACAAGCTTGCAATAGCTTTCTCGATAGCCGCGTGTTGAGCGTCCACTATCCTGTCATTGCTCTCCTGTTCGGGGCACGACAGATACTCGACTGGAAAAAAAGCCAGAGAGTAGAAGCAGTTCTAGCACGTACATGTTTCACACTATCCCATAGTCTATCAGCGAACCCGAACAATTCCGTTATCTTACTGCCTAAATGGTATAAATGATAATCTTGAGAATCACATTTTACAAGTTAGGTGTTAGGTCGGTCTCACTCTCTCTCTCTCAATGAACAATTGAATACATTCGTTTTACCATTTCTGCAAGCAGTCTGTACCATGTCCTCTGTCCGAGCGATCAAATCTTCAAAGTCTTCAGTGGTGAAGACATATCTCTCGTAAGGTTCTGAGGCAATGTCCTCCAGGTTGTCTCTGAAATATTAGAATTCTTTGTTTAGATATCTTAGAAACAGGAACTGGCAAAATAGTTTACAACCCCCCCCCCCATTAATTTTTCTCCTCATTTTTCACTGTTGTGCTAGTAAAATCAGACTTCAATGGATCTGAATATTTTACGTACCTCCTGATGTCGTCCCCGACTCCTATAGCCATGATTTTGACGCCGTCCGCCTTCAGTGCATCGGCATTCGGGATGGTGGCTTCTTTGTCTGAGTTTGGTTTACCATCGGTTATAACAATCACCATCTTAGCGTCGGTCTCATTGCGTTGGTTTTCATTAAAGAGCTCGTGGATGACCGCCAGCCCTCCGGAGGTGTTGGTTCTCGTGCCCAGCTGATATTTGAATGAACGGTCCGCCATCTCCCCGACTTTGTCCAAGACGGCTTGCTTGTCTGTAAGCGAAAAATACGTTTATAAGATCAACATGGCAAGAAATTATTGTAAAACCAGGTTCAGTGGTAGCCGGGTTTAGCATCACGTTGACCTCATCGTTGCCCTGTCATCTCCCTCTTCCCCCCCTGATTTTGACACCAAGCTTCTACATGTGATATAAACTATAACGAGAGGAAAGGCTGAGTCCCTGTCCATTTTAGTCCTATTCCTTTTGGGAAGGTGTTTATATAACTTCTGCACTGGTATTGAGGTGCTATTATTCGATGTTTGATTCCATTTTAATTCAATACTTTAGTTTAAATGACTGGCCAAATAGAACGACATCTACCGTCACACACATTGCCTCGTTTTCACACAAGAGAACCTCTAAATTATATTCATTTTGGCAAGGAAAACCCGTGGACAGCATCTGTAATGAGTTAGTAAAACGCCACTACCAGACAAACTCACCTGAATATTCATCAAAGGCGAAGTATCTGGTCGCTTTGACACTGAAGTAAACGAGGCCGAGGCGCACACGCTCGGCACCAACGCCGAACCTGCTGATAAAATCTTGAACAAAGCCGACCACTTTCTTATAATTCATGAAGCCCACGCTCTTGGAAGCGTCCAGCAAGAACGCCATGTCGATCTTATCTTCTCTGTCGCAAGTGACGTGGTTGGCTGGAAGTATGGTCAATTTTCAAACGTTTTTTTTTTATTATTATTCTCAAAGATTTGAACGATCCAATTCATTTCATGGGGACATTGCTGCCATATGATGAGATCATAAATAGTGAAACAGTATATCAGGTCAAATTTCACTAAATGGTCGAAAACATAAACCAAATATCGGACGCGACATATTAATTCAAACAAAACATAAAGTGCCCTTATTTGGATAGCGATTCCACATTTTGCAGCTACATGAATGTCATTTTAAAAAGACTTTTTTTAGGTTCACATTCTGAACAAAATTACATTCCACGGCATAGGTTAAACTAATTAAGTTACCTGATGAAGCCTCCGAAGTGGAGCCCACCACTGCGATGGCGCAGTAAAGAAGTACCGCAGAGACCAACAACACTTTCATGATGAAACGCTGAGATGTTGCAATCGAGTGTCACTTCTTGTCTTTTTGTCGTGATTTTAAACAAAATTCCACACCTACGCTAGTATACCGGCTGAGGATTGATCGCTTTATTTTTTGCATTTGTGATGCACAACCAGGATTGACGGTATTTAGATAAGTTGGCCTAATCACATTAATTTTTTATTTTGACATAAGTTGTTAAGTCGAGTGCCGCTATAATTGTACAAGTTCTAAGTGTAAGTAATCAACTTGAAAGCAATCAGCGTCAACTAAAAGCTCGGATGTGCCCAAAGATTGTACACAAAACCAATTTAAATCATTCAAAATATATTAGTGAACTAGCAATCAACAGTCAAGAGACAATACCGAAAGCGCATTTGAAAATTCGTTTTATGGCTCGGTTCCCGCCAATAATCCGCCCGTATACTTTGAACTGTTGACACAAACTATGCATTGGCGTGGGAATGAATATAGTTGACTATTGCCTGAGGCCATCCTCCGATACATTCTTAATTAAAGAGTATTTTTTGAACACCTTTCATTAGATTATCAGGTGGGAGAATAGACTTGAATCCTCTTTCCTGGTAAGATGGTTTACCGTCCTAGACAGATTCGAAGTGCCTGGACAACTACATGTAGGTGTGATTTGGCGGCAAACCTGTGAACGCATGTTCTTATGACTGGGTTTCTATACCTAGATCGATCTAAAAGGATCCATCTTCAAGGGGTTTCTCGCAAAATTGTTTTCAACTTAAGCAGCTAAATTCTCTGGCATGTCTACTAAAGTTGCTACGATAATTAATTACCCCCTAGCAGCTTCAGTAGGCGTGACAGATATCTAAGCCGCTTAAGTTGATGGCAATTTGGAGAGAATCCCCTTGAAGACAGATCGATCTACAGTTAGTACGATAGGGTCTAGGAATCTATCATCAATCTGGTCATACACTGTAAATATTTGATAATTTGCTATTTGGGGAAGAACTGTCGTTGATGTTTCAGAAATGTCCATTTCAAATAAAGTTTTAAGGAATTCGTATAAAACCAGACGCATCGGATATCATTACTCAAATCTGAATAAATTATGCATGCTATAAAGCACTTTCATACATTCAATTAATGTTTATAACGTTATCTTTCTTCTATTTAGCTTTCTTAAATACTGGTACTGTAGGTAGAAAAGCTAAGCAGGTGTTTGCAAACTATCCTACTATTATCAGCAATGATCGACAAACTGCACAGAAAATCAAATACGACAAATACGACAAAAGTGGAGAAAATGACATGATGAACGAAGCTAACCCAATATGCCCGTGGCCTATCGTGCACATACTTGAAGCCACTTGTATACAAGTTTGCTGTAACTAACAGAAATAGAATCAAAGAAGCAATTAAATTAAAAGGGAGCGACAAGACATGCCGTGCCTTAAAATAAATAAATAAATAAGAAAAGGATAAAAATGCTGCTTGGAAAGAACCCGCCTAAAGAGCGATTGCAAGAAATGTGCATGACAACATGACCTTCAAGATGAATATTTCTTTGATTTTGAATTTGCAACCCAACAAATTGAAAGCATTTTTGTATTAGATAAAAATGCCTAGAAATCCAGGCAAATGCATAATCCTGAGCTCAAATCTTGTATACACTAGTGATACCCACATTTCCAGGTAATTTTTCCCAAAGCTAATTTATCTACGCACGTTTTAAATTTTCTGTGAATTATAAAGAATAATTTTGAGTTATTAATCAATAAAGTTTCAAGATTTTTTTGTTTCATCCGTTGGTAGAATTTCTATCCATCATCTCGATGATCATTTTAAATCTATGTGCACATTTATGTCAGCTTTTGATATTTAAACAAGAAAGGAATGCAGTGATTTTTATTGAAACATGCACCCAAGACAAATTTCTGCAAACAGATTTAAATACCCATTTAAGATCATTTCTCGCATTCAGATGGATAAGAAAAATATTTATGAGCCTATGGTCAATTTCTCATTTCTCATAACACGTTGATAAATAATGGAGATGTAGCCAATGAACCAAAACTAGCATACAACATTAATTAAAGAAACAGCTTGGTGGTTATTGACATTTTCCATTTAATAAGTAGCTTTTATCCACAGATCATATGAAAAACAATACATGAATTTTCCAACATCTTATACTGGACCTCCTATGTGTGTGGTATTCAGTTGTTGTATTATCTTTAAATTTTCTGCAAAGACAATAGTGACAAAATAATTTTTACAAAAAAAGTACAGAAACTGTAAAAATTAATGACTTTAAGCAACTCGTGAAATTCATGTAAGTCCACACAAGTATCTAACTTTACAATTTTAAATCTGCTAAAATTAAAAAAAAAAACAAAACAAAATAACCAAAACTTTTATTTGGATCTTCAATTAATGTCTGTTTGTGCCTTAAGTCACACAAGAATATACCAGATAACAATAAATAATAAAACTTTGGCTGTCAATCACTGGCATCTGTGGCACGGTTTCACATGCGTCACATACGAACACCATATACAAAAGAAATGTATAAATATATACAAACAAATAGAATCCACAGTGGGTGGCAATGAAGCAAATATAAGAAAACTAAACCCCATTAATGTTTTCAATGAAAAAATGACCTGTACATTTACACATACCTTGATAACAAAATGTCAGCTGAAATAATAATGGCAAATGTGAACCTGTGACCCAGACAAAAAAGGGGAATTCATTGCACAGATGAAATATGCAAAAGCACCTGTTGCAAGGCTCAGTAGAATCCTACATTTCCATGTACTTGTGATAAAGTTTGCCAATTGAGAAGGAAGACAAATTGAAAGGCGCAGATTAGAGAGACTGCAACAAACATTGTGCTGCTGTCATGGACAATCCAGTTGGCATGAAGTCTTTTATTTAATCAAATTGACAAATAGAGTATCTAATTACTGTGGATTTTGATGCATGGCTTAGTTTCTATTGCAAATAGAGTACAATGTTGTACATTTACTCAGGATTTATCCACAAAAGAAGATCTTCACAGATGTTCGGCATCTGATCTTAATCCATTCTCTCTTGATTAAAGGTACTCATCTACATATATGTTTAGTCATTGTAACATGAGGAAAAAAATTTATGAATAATATTACTACAGTTTTCATATGATTAAAGTAAAATGTTGGTCTTAAACTGATTTAAGGTTTTTTTTAAACCTGTCCCTAGCTAAAGGCAACTGCATTCTTGAACCAAGATGATTATATTCGCTCTAGATATCTGGTGAAAACAGATAAGTCAATCTGTCAGTACAATTCAAATATAATTCAAATATAATTAAGTTATTTTTAATTTGAATATTTAGCATACGCCGATGTAATTAACTAAAAAGTGTTATATAGTATAACATCTCTTATGTGTGAGTGTGTGAGCGAGTGTCTGTTTGGTTATTTTTGTATTGTCATGTGTCAATAAAAAAAAAATTATTCGCTCTATCTCATGATCTGCACCCCCCCATGTGAACATCCTACTCACCCATTAACATCTTTATTTCCACAAACAATAACTTGAAAAGTCTAAAGTCTATTTTTTAAAATTAAGTGGAAAAAACTTTTTACTAGTTTCACTTTATAAGTTAGAATACACTATAATTTTTTTTAATGTGCTCTTTTAAGAACAAAAATAAGGACTGCTCAATTGATGGCCTAAACCACATCCTCTATGCAGATGACCTTGTCCTGTTATCAACTAGCAAGGAAGGATTGCAAGGCCACTTATTAGCACTTAGCACATATTGCAGAAAATGGAAGCTTCAGGTAAATGAGAAAAAGTCAAAAGTTGTCATCTTTAACAAACAAGGGAAAATAGACAAGAATATTAACTTTTATATAAATAACAAAATCATAGAATCTGTGAAGAATTTCACATACTTAGGAATAACCTTCACAAACACAGGGTCTTTAAAAAAAAAAAGCAATTGAAAACCTGAAACAAAATGCAATGAAAGCATCTTTTGCACTGAAAACAGCAATTTCCTCACACCAAATATCTTCTCCCCTACTATACATGAAACTCTTTGATAAAACCGTCAAGCCAATCTTACTCTATGGTTGTGAAGTTTGGGCAGAGGAACTATTTAAAGATAAGAAAATCTCCCTCCAAAAAATTAATAAAATGCCTTTTGAGCAGCTCCATCTAAAAACATGTAAGTGGGCTCTTGGTGTACGGAAATATGCAAGCAACAATGCAAGTAGGGCAGAACTTGGAAGGCTGCCACTCTACACAGCTATTGTAAAACATGTTTTTAAGTACCAAATTCGTTTCAAAGAACTTGCTCCAAATAGAATCGTGAAACAAATCTATGAAAGAGAAATCCATTTAAAAGGGCCTAGCTGGTCAAGCTCTCTGAAAACTTTTATAGACCTCTGGGGACTGTCAACAGATCTAAACACTGTAGACCCAAACCTACTTCAAGTAAATGTTATTAAAAAAATTGAAGAACTTTTTTGGACCGATCTGCACAGTGACAATAAAAGCAAACTAAGAACTTACAAAGCAATAAAGAAATCCTACACTCCAGAAAATTATCTCACAATGAAAGTCCCTCTAAATGAAATAAAAACACTTGCAAAATTTCGAATCAGTGACCATGACCTAGAAATTGAAAGAGGTCGCTACACAAAACCCAAAAAACCAGTAGAAAACCGAATATGTCCACATTGCAATGATGTTGAAACAGAAGTGCATTTCCTACTAAAATGTAATGAGCATGTGAACGAAAGAGAAAAAATGATAAAAATGATACCGCCGCAAATGTCATCTGATTTAGAAAAACTTGCCTGGCTTCTCAATCCTCAAAGTGAACACTCCCTAAAAACCGTGTGTCACTTCATCCAACAAACATTTAAAAAAAGACTAGCCTGTCAATAATAATGAGCAAGTCTACCACAATACAGAACAATGTAATTGTCATTATGTAATATAGGTATTTTTTATCTTATTATTATTATTTATTTATTTTTATTGTGTTAATAGGTCTAGATTGTACTAAATGTATCTATATACAAGTAGTTTAGAGGGCCTGCAAAATGTACTGAAACGTTTTAGTGCTCAATAAAATTATTATTATTTAAAGAAACCTATATTTATTTTAAAAAAACCTACAGCAATGCTTATCTTCTGCTCCACCCACAAAACTTTGCGAGGCAGATTATATTTTCAAATACAATATCCTGTGCACATATAACATTTCTTTAATGTCACATTACATCAGTATGTAGAAATACAATTGTGACCAATATTACAACTGTAACATAGCAGCTGGTTGAGGCTCAGAGTTAATATATTCTTGTGTGCTTTGAGCTAAGAGATCTCATCCATGATGAAAAACAACACACAGGACACATCCAAGTTAATCTTAAACAACACTTAATTAGAGACTTTACCCTAAAACATATTTTAATATTACAAAATAATGGAATAACACACATATTCAGAGGACCCTCTCAGGGCCTTCTCCTTTTTAGAAGAGCTGTGCACTTTTTTAACACAGTGACTCTGAGACTAAATATATCCTTATATGCTTAAAGCATAGAGATAGCACAGTAGTTCTCATCTACGATGAAATACTACACAAAGGACAAATCTATACCAACACATATTTAGATACTTAACCCTCAATCATATATAACAAAATTAACTTTAAGTTATTATCATTATATTGATATGTACAGAGAGCAAAAATATGAACACCTTAGGCCTGTGCAATATTAAAAAAAAATTTTTGGACCATGGGTTATATTTATATATATTTTCATTAAATCATTGTTGTTCAATGTGCTATAGATTACTGTCTTTGCCATTAATTTATACATGCTACATAAATAATTCACATGGAGCATTTACATTTTTGCTCTTTCTCTTTGTTCATATATATTTATCTCTCTGTTTATATATATTTATCTCTCTCTGTTTATATATATATATATAAATATAAATAAATTTCAGTAAAATTAAAGACAACCATACACCATGGTTTTGTATTTTGTACATACACCAGACAAATACATATTAATTTAATGAAAGTCATTCCAAAACATTTTACATGTGTAATTATAATTTATTTTATGGCACATTCCATATAAAATCTCCATTCACTTCACAGAATATCTAGAATTATTAAAAACATTGATGATAAAACAACAAAGATAAAACAATAAAATAACAATAAAAATAAATAAAAAAACAGTCAGCAGTGTTACTCAGTTAAAAATATTGTTTCTCAAATATTCATAATTTGTAAACATCATTCAAAATATGTTTTCTGTAAAGTTTTAAAGAAGGCAATATCTTTGGCAACAAGAATATGTATGAACCCTACCTGTTATCAACAGATGTACCAGTTTATCCTCTCAACTTCTTTCCAAAATAAGTTACTTATTGATGAAAATTAAGATGATATGCAAATAAATTTATTACTCTATTTGTG
The DNA here is from genome assembly GCF_051362555.1 of Lingula anatina. NCBI lineage: Eukaryota > Metazoa > Brachiopoda > Lingulata > Lingulida > Lingulidae > Lingula > Lingula anatina. The sequence goes on from NC_141768.1 coordinate 47,878,543, forward strand.
AACCAAAAAGAAAGAGACATTCATTATCAGTATCAGTAAAAATAATTGAGAAAAAATTTGTGTCCTCATTGAATTTGCTTTGTCAAGATATTTTCCTCACTCGGTACTATAATACTGGTACAGGAAAAAAATTCCATGTCTGTAGCCTCCAGCAGCAGAAACACAACCCTTACTAAGCTTTCATTTTATGTGTCACCAATATTTTTCCTCACTTTCCAGGGGTGGATCCAGAGATTTTTCTGACAGTCTTCCAATTTATCTTTGTCGATCCATCCTCCATTTTGGCCCATCATCCATCAGAAAAAAATTAGATGCTCATCAATGGAAACTTGAAAAATTTTGATCGTCTTCTGGAAGACAGCTTCCAGCTGTCCCTGCTTTCACAGGTCAAGTTGAGGTTTATCTTTAAATGTGATGGTTGGCTTTGACCCATGAAGCTCAAATATTAAAATCTACAATAAAAATTGACACAAACTTAGACAACAAGGAGTGCTACATAATATAGTGCTACGAGTAGATAAAGTACTACCAATATACTCTCGCTGAATGCAATCACTTTAACACACGTCCTTTTGTTTCCAACATACTCGTACAATCGCCAGCTTTTCTGTATTCTATTCAATGTCATAAGGGGGCATGTTGATCTGTTAATGTAATTGCATTCAGCAAAAGTCCCTGTACAGTAGTTTTGAACTCGAATGATCGTCTCACTGAGAATGGGCCCTACCTCATTATTTCCTGTTCTGAGTAGAGGTCCAGGCAGGTACAGGGTACGCTGGGGTCCTATCTCCCAGTATCTGCCCAGGTTAAACCCATTCACAAATACCACACCTTTCTTCCAGCCCTGGAGTATAAATATTGTATTTTTACATACTTCTGCAATATGTGATTTCAATAAAATATATTGGTGATTTTAATATTAACCTGACATTATGTCCTTGCTTACATTTACTGTTACCGTTTGAATATCATCAAAGTAATTTCAAATTATTTTTTCATGCGGTAAGTCCTCAGAAATTTTCTCCAAAATTCAGAAAAAGGTTCTATTATACAGGCCTAAAGCCAGCAATTTCAAAGAGAGGTTCATTTCTTCCTGAAAAAGTGCACTTTTGTACCCACTAAGTTGACCAAACTTGAGAAATAGCAAATTTTGGTTACATGGACCTTTTCCAGCCAAATGGGGTTTTCATTCAAGCCCCCTTGCCAAGGAGCTCGAGGATACATACTTTCATGTCAATAAAGGTATCACAGGGAGGATGTTTTGTGACTGTCAACCTGGTGTAGAACATCCCGGGAGTTCCAACGACATCCTTGTAGGGGGACCAGTCTCCAGATGACAACATACTGCAGATGTAATGAAACACATAATAAACACATCTACCAAGTTCATTATGACAAAATCCCATTCATACCAGAACTAGACTAAATATTGTTTAGTTGACTGTGAGATTATCCCATGTTATATTGTATGGTATATCAATATAACATGAGAAAATTTTACCTCAATTTAATTAAACTTGAAAACTATTCTTCTATGTCTCCCTCCAGTGCCAAGTCTAGACAAATGACACTTAAATTCATTCTTAAGTTTGCTTTAAAATAACAAAATTTATATAATGATTCTTTAGTGAGCCTCTGAGAAAATGCATAAATTATTACTGGGTATAAATTTTATAACAGCCCAGGGAGTCAGATTTAAATTGTGTCACCCCATACATGTATAAGAATGAAAGTAGGTATGCAGTGGTGTTTTGAGTTATAGATACTACAACATTGGTGGGCAAGACATGATAGCCACATAGGCTTTATATACATACTGGTATATATACATGTATACATGTATATATGTATACATGTATACATGTATATATGTATACATGTACCTATAATGTATATCAGGGGCGGATTTAGGCGGTCTTCTGGGTCTTCCAAAAGACGGTCAGATTTTCAAGTTTACATTGACGGGTATTTAATTTTTCTGTTGGAAGACGGTCAAAATTGGAGGATGAATCAACAAAGATAATTTGGAAGACTGTCAGTAAAAAGCTCTGGATCTGCCCCTCTCTATATATACTTTCCTGAATCATAATGTATCTATATACAGGGGCGGATCCAGAGATATTTTCTGACAGTCTTCCAAATTATCTTTGTTGATCCATCCTCCATTTTTGACCGTCTTCCGACAGAAAATATAAGATGCCCGATAATGTAAACTTGAAAATCTGACCGTCTTCGGGAAGACCCAGAAGACGGCTTAAATCCGCCCCTGATATATGTAATACTCTCTGACAACAGGGTGCCTAGTACACTAGGACTCCGTTCACATGGAAAGTCTATTTTCTAAAAATCTATTTTCTATTCGTGGTATCTTGTAATCACGGTCCCTGTGCCCTGAATATCCCGGCCGCAACGTAATTACTGGAGGCGCGAGCCAGTTGCTTCCAAAGCTGTAATTAATTCTCGGGATATTCAGGGCACAGGGACCGTGATTACAAGATACCGCGAATAGAAAATAGATTTTTAGAAAATAGACTTTCCATGTGAACGAAGCCTAGAAGTCTTTTACAAAATTATTGTATCGGACCCTGCGGGAACCGAGATGCTCAACAGGAAAGCATTCCTTAACAGACATACTCTTTGACATTTTTTTTTTTTGGGGGGGGGGGAGGAGGAGGAGGATTTCACACCTTTGGGTTGAGTATAGTGCACATCCCTGTCTTTGTCAAGCAGGAGTGATTACTGAGTGAATACACTCAACGCCACAATTTCAGGGGCAGGTAGTTTCAAAATCACAATTGAGTTTATTGGGTGAGTTTCATATCCTTTTTTATTGTAATTTTATGTCTTATTTTATAATAAATTTTGTATGCTATTTTATTAGAATGTATCTTTTTTTATACCTTGTTAGGAATGGTTTCCTGAACTCCAGTGGATAGTGATCCCAGTCTATCAGCACTGCTTTATCCAAGTAAACTGTGCTTGTTATACCTGGAATGAATTGAAGTGATTGTCTCTGAAACGTTTCACAAAATGGGCATAACATATTCCGTGGCAGATGTCTAAAAAGATGCAGACATGGTGGGCATAGTGGAACTTGTTTCATGTGGGCATGTATGTCACACTATTGTGGCTTACAGCACATCTGCCATAGCATAAACATCACCTGGCCCATTGCCATCAATTTCAAAGTGGGGAGGGGGGTCCTTTTCTGAAAAAGAGGCCTTTTTTCAAGAAACTTCCGTGTACTTGCCATGGACCAAATTTTACTGAGAACAAACCTTTCCCTGCAAAAAAGGACAGTTCGCTCAAACTCCCGTGGCTCCAGGGCTGACCAAGATGAATCAGGTGCAACACTGGACACCTAGTTGTATTTGACATCTGGGCCGATATTCTCGAAGCTATCAAATATGATTTTTTCATCGAATCTTAATCAAATCCAAAAAAACGGTATTCTCGAAGCTATCGAAAATTTTTTCATCGAAATCGATTCGAAGACGAAAAAATTCGACATCAAAAACGTTTGAGAATACTGCCCCTGCTCATGACTCACAGCAGTTCATAGCTAGGACATATACCTCATCAATGTATGGTTTATACATTATAGATACATGTCACACTTTTCATACACTGTACTAGTACCAGTACATGTTGGTGCACATAAGATCCAAATTACTTCCATTATTTTACAGTTATTACTTATATTAAATTTTATCATTCAATCATACCATATCAAATAAATTACTGGTAAAAACTCTCTGTTATTACATATGAACTGAGCATCGGTGGAGCATGGATTCCCAGTAACATACATACACCACTTCTACTAGTTTCTTATACAACTCAAATAAATTCAACATGTCAAGGGATAAACTGAATAAATTACTAGATCAGTCATAAAAGAGATTCAGACTGCTCCTTTCTTTAAATTTTTTGGTCAGAAATTTTAACCTACTGACCTACATGTACTTTTCTGCCTCATTGATGTACAGCACAGAATGCTAGCAGAAATATCTGTTCAAATATCGACCGTCTTTCGGGTTACATTAAACAATGCCTTTTGTTATTCTCTTAGTTATACTTCTTGAAACTGTATGCTGGCATTTGGTCGGCTTTTGTGGCAAAAAAAACTGACTTCATATGCATCTTTAAGGTGAAAAAACTCATGTTAGAATACTGTACCTTTCCTTTGACTCTCAAATGGTACTTTTGTTCCATTATAATATCCCATGCTATTGAGTCTGCCCATATTTTCAACTAATACATCTAAAACATAAGTTGTCTGAAAATATGCACGAGGAAAAAAAATTAAAAAATTATCATTTCCCTTGAAATGATTAACCAGAAATATTTCAACTGTGAAATTTTGCTCTTTTTTTAACAAAAGATTGAAACTCAAATATTACAAGTAATAACAGCAAAAGACTATAAAGTGAACTGAATAAAATAAAAAAATATTGAACAAGTTAATGAATGATCAAACAAACAAAAACTTAATAATCTAACCATGCATAAGTCTGGACTGTGATATACATCACATGACCACAGCTGACTGTATTAATATGGTTACAAATTATTAATCATAATGCATGGTTATGTTCCCGAAGAATTATGACAGGGGCGGATTTAGGCCGTCTTCTGGGTCTTCCAGAAGACGGTCAGATTTTAAAGTTTACATTGATGGGTATCTAATATTTTCTGTCAGAAGATGGTCAAAAATGGAGGATGGATTAACAAAGATAATTTGGAAGACTGTCAGAAAATATCTCTGGATCAGCCCCTGTATGAATAGATATACTTGCGTTATTGTGTTTTTAGTCGAGCACAAGATACCCATTTGTTCAGCTGTACATATGAAGTATATTCAATCACTCATTACATTACACTCAATGGCTCGCTCTGGCTACAGCACTGAATAAACCATTTGCATTTGGTTTTAGTTTCTGTAACATGTTACAATATTCTTTGACACTCCAATTATTCCAGTCACCTTGTTCTGTGGCTTATTTGGCCCCTTTATCGCCACCACCATGTCTTTCTTGTTCAAGTTAAAAGTGGCAATCTCTGTCCCATTCAGAAGGACCTAAAAGATGACATAGAGGGATGGAATAAACCAAAAAATCATCACAGCTTTTAACATTCCCAATTTACAAAATTACCAGTTTATACTAGCTTCTCTCTTAAAGAATACAAGAATTTAAATTCTAAATATGTATTAGAATTCATGTTAAATGCTTGGAACATTTTCAAGTATGGCAAAATTTGCATCACATGGGAAAATTCAAGTGAAATCAGGTTTTCATGCCAATTTATATCAAATTATATTATATAAAACTGATGAGAAATATTTTGCTTAACTGCTATAGTTTGTGTGGCAAATGATTCACCTTGCAAAATAAAACAAAAGAATTTCCCCCCAGAAACAGCACAAGTACTATCAATGAATATCATATATTTTGACATATAGATAAAGCAAAATTTAAGCACATCATTTTGATAAATATTATAATTTTTATCATTCATTTGTACTTAAAAATACCTCAACTTGGCAAAAACTATATATGCGGTCACTTACCACAGCCCTATCTCTGACAGTGTCAGAAAATTTTAGTTTTCCACCTTTGGTGATTTCTGTCCTGTACAAAATAAACCCATAGCCTTGTCCTCCACCATTGTTAACCTGACCGAGAAACTCCATGGGGACTGCTTCTATGCCATATATAGCCTGCAAATGACAGGGGTTAAACTGGAGTTGTCATCACAGCAACTTTTACTCAATGCCAAATTTCACATTCTGTTATTTTAGTAATGCACACCAAATAAATAAATAAATATAAAATAAAGTAAAAAGAATTAATCTAGAGTTCACTGTGGGCAACTTAAGGAAAACCATAAATTAAGATTAATATGAAAGCCGAAAAAGTGCAAAATACCTTCATTCGTTTTACCATGTCATCCAAAAGTAAATATTTTTCAATTTCAAGAGTACCTGCAAAAGAAGAAAAAACATACTAGTACCTAGCAAACAACCAACAAGTCCTGATGAAGTACTTATATATACCTCTTTTCATACTGTGCCCACGTGATTTTTTTTTCTTTTTTTTTGCATCATGGTAACTAGTCCTTCATGTGTGACAATAGAGTTTTTCCGTTGCCGGTGAGATATGCCGGCTGGATTAATACGTCATCGGTTTGTGCGCACTTGTGATGTTCACCGCATTCATATACCGTTATCCCATCTAGTCTGCTGAATACAAGCGCTCCTATCTAGCCAGTGCGGAAGATTATTGAAAATAGTTATTAAAGGTTGTGTTTGCTAATTTATATGACTTATATACTTTTTTTACAAGAGTTCAAGTGTACGTTCATGCAAATTTCGACTTTTTAACAGAGAGGAGCCGCTAGTTTTGGTTTATCAGGCAGGTAGTCGGGGGTTGATCATCGGGTTCTTACGAACCGCCATTTTTGTCGGGAAAAATTGCACTTTTGGGTAATATTTGTCTCCTTTTTCATAAAAAAGAATCCCCCCCCTTGGAAATAGATGGCTACGGGGCCGTATATTGTTATTATTATATTGGAATGAGCGCCAGCATTCCGGGACATTACCGGAACGCGATGAGAGAAGCGCGTTACTGGATACATTAGCACATACGTAACAATCTAGCCGTCGTATCCCAACTGCACAGGAAACTCTCTAATGCTACCAGGGTTTAATTCCCTTTCACGAGTTTGCTTTCAACTATTTGGACCAATCAAAATTAATCCCATTATCTGACCATGTCAAGTGTGTGTGTGTGTGTGTGTGTGTGCGTGCGTGCGTTCGTGCGTGCGTGCGTGCGTGCATGTGTGCCAAGGTGACTCTTTTACATACTAGCCAGGCCAATAGCTCAAAATGAAGCATAACAAAAGTGTACAGCACGCTGTGATAGAGGGCGCCAGTCACAAGATGCCCCACTTACCATATTTCTCTACAGGGTGGGCAGGTGGTATGGGTGGTAAGGTGGAAGACACTGGGAATAATAAAAGTTGAAAATGTTTTAAGTTTGCTAAACAAGAAGTATTACTTTTAAAATACATGTATACACAGTATAAAATCTTTTATTATTTTTCTTTTTATACTCTAAATGCATGTTTCACTTATCTTTTAATTTTAAAAATATCGTACTTTTTCTTGTTAGTTTTACTGTACAATATGTCTTATAACTGGTGCAGCCAACAACATTTCTTATAACTTTTATCAAATTTTACAGCACTTAAAACATTCCTTATTTGGCACAATGCAATTTTAAATGGAATATGTCATTAATTTGTAATTATAACTTTAAAAATTTACCCAGCAAATACACATCTATTTCTTTCTCTGGCACATACTCTACATGTAACTTATGTAGATAAACACTGGAATAGCAGAATTCCTTATTATTTGAACACTTTCCACAAAAAATCTGATTTAAATATTTTAAGGAAAAAAATATAAAAATTGTGCTGCTTCGTTTACCTACCTGTAATTTTTCATTTTTTAAACTTTTTTCTCACCTGATTCTGGGACGTTTTTGAAAAGTGTTTCTATAATCTTAGTGAACTTAGTGTTGGCTTCACCCTGTTCATTAACTGGTGCATCATAATCTAAAATACATGAAGTATGTTGATGAGAATTGGTTAAGTCTTCAATGCATGTATGGCCATTAATTCACTTTTCATCATTTGGTTTTAATAAAATCAAAGTTATACAGTAGAAAAATACACAGTCTTCCACGTTGATGATGACAGGGTGCATATAAAAAACATACAGAGTGAAAAAAATTCACAAACAGTTCCCTTGGCAGAAAAAATTCTAATTAGTACATTTTTCTGTACTCCACTGTATGAAATCTTTCAATGTCCTATTTTCAATTTTCTATCATAATTGCTTCTATGCTTATCCAAAATGGAGACATCAAAGAATATGATTTGACTGATATGAGTGTTTATTAATTGAAAAAGGTGTGTTAGAAAACTTAAGGACCAGGTCACAATGAATTAATTGACCTAGCTACTGCACACTAACTTCCCAGGGACTCGCGCTGAGTGCAATCAGAAAAAAGAGAGCGACACATTTCCTTTTGTTCCCAACATACATAATCGTCTGCTTTTCTGAATATACTAGTGGTACAGTTAACTCTTGGAGGAGGCATGTTAATCTGATTGCATTCAGCAAGAGTTCCTATATATAATTATAGAGTAAGAATGCAGTAGCTTGGTCAATAAATTCATAAGGACAGGCCCTAAAAGATGTGATCACCTTACCATAACTTGTGACTGTTGCAACATAGCTGGGGTAGTAAGCACCATTCATAAAGCCAAAGTTGGTTCCCCCATGAAACATGTAGAAATTCACAGATGATCCAGACTTCAAGATAAATGACAACACTGCCTCCATTTCTGTAAACAGATACATCAATTTATGGCACTGATAATAAATATGAGTAAAGGTATGCAGACTGGCATTTTTAAACAATGACCTATCAATTTAGTGACTTTGCATGATTTTACGTTGCCAGCTACAGTGAACCTTGGGATATTAGAGAAAAAGTTACTTTTTGTGTGCTTAAATATATATAATGAATAAAAACTGTTTAATTTTGTTTTTAATGATTTCTGTTGTTACCAAATACTGGTCCCAGTCCAAATACAGAAACTAGAAATTTGGCAAGTTTTAATTTTTTAAACAATAATAACATGAACTTTATTGTTATCACATAGCATGAAATTGTGCACAGTGTACAAATGGAACCCCAATTTAGACAACTGACACCATTCAGGTATTTCAAACACATAAGCACTGTACACAAACAAACCCATACGACCATATTTGCAGATGTGAAAACATGGACTGGACAACTACAGACAGACAGATGGACAGACACACAGACACCCAGTTAGACATTACCTTCATCTTTCATAGTGTTATGTTTGCTTCCCCATACATCATACCATCCCGGCCAGAACTCCATGGTAACCAATGGCCATTCAGGGCTCAAAGCAGCAATATTCTTAAATGCTAACTCTCCTCTACTAATTGTGTCAAAGGTCGCAGTGGGTAAAACTGTAAATAAGAAATCAAATTTAATTTTAAATATCTACAGTGTATCAAGTCACCTTGCTGACATTTTAAAACATTTTTATAATGTTCATTGTCTGCCACAATGATACCACTGATAAATCAATTTTATATTCATGAAGAATTATTCATAGATTATATTTGTAATTCATAGCACTATTGAAGTGATATTGTATTTAGAGAAAACAATATTCTTAAACTTCATGCTATTTACCACCAGCATAAGATTATCACCTACTAAGGGGGCATTCACAATGAAGCTATCGTATTAGGTAGATCAATCCAACTCCGTGGAGACTCTTGCTGAATGCAATCAGATTAACTGAATGACATGCCTACTCTAGCAGCACACCAAGGTTAATCCACCCTTAACTGCTCAAGAAGGCATATCGTACAGTTAAGAAAGTATGATACAGGCCATTCGGAATGAGAAGAGCCGAGTGCTAGCTAGGCGACAATCTAAATTTGACGGACCTACATGAAAGGAAGTCCGCTTAATCCTGAAATGGTCACACGCCTCCCCACATGTCGTCCCTCAACCGGTTAAATCGAGCCGAGATTTAATTACTGTGCCCCTGCAGGGACGACGCATGGGGAGGCATGTGAGAGGCGGAGAGACCATTACAGGATTAAGCAGTCTTCCTTTCATGTAGGTCTGCCATATTTAGGTCATGGCCTAGCTAGCACTCGGCTCTTCTCATTCTGAATGGGGCCACTGTGGCATATTAAAAACATTACCTCCAGGCAGACTTCCCTTCTCTAAATGTTCTGCTGGGTCAGCAGTTAACATTAGTTCTTCCACACCATACTTCAGCAAGGACTGAAACAGAGAGGGCAATAATTACTATATCATATAATATAAATGAAAGTTTTTTAATTATTGACATTTGACTCACTATCAAAGGCATATAATCTTAAGTTTCAAGATGCAAACTACAGTTAAATGAAACTTTATAGACAATACAAAGTGGAAACGGAACACTTTTATAAAACTTAGGTAAAGACTGAATATTTGATTACAAATATATATAATCATATGTATGTACAAAATATATCAATATATCATGTAATATTAAAAATCAGAATATGAAAATCATTACCTTAAAAAGTACAGTTTCATGCACTCTCAAAAACATTTTATATTAAGAAGGTTGCTGTTATCTTTATAATGTTGTAAAGTGAATAACATTGCTTTACTTTACAATTATTCTATTTATTCCATATTTGCAATATAAGTGTATAAAATATAACAATATTCCACTCACTTTGCAAAAATGGTAATAATTAACATATTCTTTGTGAAAACTGATTTACAAACTTCAGATTTCATGATTCTGTGACAGTCTAACTACAAATACTTTGTTCTATGTAAATTAGTTTGAGAACAAAGCTTCACATTACATCTTTGAGTGCCTCCAAGTACTTTTTGTCCTGTCCATATGCACCATACTCATTTTCTATTTGGAATGCAATAATTGGTCCACCTCTGCTATACTAGAAAACAAAGAAAAATATCACTGTCATTTATATGTGCCATTCTCATGTCCTAGATTTCACAATGTCACAAATGCTTGAATGTAATGAGTGAAATTTAAGTGTGAAAATTCGAATCCTGTAGACTCATAATTTGACCGACTTATACGGATATCTCCTAACTTCCACTGACAGTCTGCTGTTCACCCTCCCCTGCATCATCCACCCCCTTCAGCTTCAGCCTTTTCCCAAATAATCAACATTTTTACATTGCCTCTGTACATATACCAGCATTTACAGCAGTGTAAGGAAGCTGAAACCAGGTTCATATTTTCTTTACTTTTTTTTCAGTGGTCTGAATTACTTGCAGGTGTTCAAAGGAGGCAGAGATTTATAAAAATTATGTATTACATAAAAAAATATTGTGGATTTTTTTACAATTTCTATGCATAATATGGTAGAGATTCCATCTATAGAAATTCTTATAGCCAATGAAAAAAGATGAACCATGTCCATCTTCTAATTATGTTTAACCTCTTACATGGATCATAACTCTGCCCATTACCTGTAGCCCTGCTACCAGTGGTATCAGCTCTGAGAAGTAATTGTCTACAGCCTTCAGGAATGGAGGGTACGTACTGCGAACCTTCATACTGGGGTCATTTAGGAGCCAGCTGGAATAAGACACACATGTACATACTGTCTATACTGGTAAAATAATACATAAAAATAATGAATTGGTGGTTAGGAGAGCAGGCACTTAATGTATATCCCAATCGGGCATGCCACCAAATCCCCACTACCACCATTTCATCCAGAAACCTCAGTACACCCACCCGGGCATGCCACCAAGCTCCCATTCCTTACAGATAGTGCACCCACCTGGGCATGCCACCAAACTCCCATTCACCTCAGATAGTACACCCACCTGGGCATGCCACCAAACTCCCACTCCACACAGATAGTACACCCACCTGGGCATGCCACCAAACTCTCACTCACCACAGATAGTACACCCACCTGGGCATGCTACCAAACTCCCACTCCCCACAGATAGTACACCCACCTGGGCATGCCACCAAACTCCCACTCACCACAGATAGTACACCCACCTGGGCATGCCACCAAACTCCCACTCCCCACAGATAGTACACCCACCTGGGCATGCCACCAAACTCCCACTCCACACAGATAGTACACCCACCTGGGCATGCCACCAAACTCCCACTCCACACAGATAGTACACCCACCTGGGCATGCCACCAAACTCCCATTCCCCACAGATGTACGGGCCAGGTCTCAGCACTACATACAAACCAACTTCTTGCGCCAGCTCCAAATATTGTCTTCAACATGAAAAAGACAAAGATACATAAAATATATATATCTGTAAATTACATGTGTAGTTCCAGATTTTGATTTTAGTTGTTGTGTATGACTACGTGGAGCTGTCACAATACTAAAAAATTAAAAATAAAAGTGTGTAAATAAACTTTAAACTGTGTTTTTATGTTATTTGACAATTCTTTTTTCTTTGTTGAAAGATTGGATTTAGTTTATGAGTTTTACATGATCATATGATTCATCAATTTTGTGAACTATCTGTTCTTGATTGAAACTTTAAGATCTGTTTGTCTTATTTACATTCAGTTCATACATGCACCAAACCCTTAACAGGTATTCTTTCACCTATGAGGACTCATGCACAGCAGTCTGTGGCAACATTTTTATGCGGTAATTACTCGATCTTTTCAGTTGGGGGGGGATTTTAAAGATACTGTAGTTTTGAAGTCCTAAATTCTTGAAATTAGAAAATTCTGCTTGCATGGTAGCAACAAAACTGAAAAGCAATCTACCTTGTATTTCTATTCTATAAAGTTAAAGCACCACAAACAGGCCCGTAGCCAGGGGGGGTTCGGGGGGTTCGAAAGAACCCCCCTTTTTGCTGGAAATAGGTCCACTCTGGGTAAAATTTGACCTAGGTACATGGGGATTATATGGTAAAAGGTCCACTTTTTCAGGAAAAGAACCCCCCATTTGAAATTGCTGGCTACGGGTCTGACAAATGCTATACAAAAAAATATATTTTTAATGATTCCAAAATTATGTATCTGAAAGATTAATAACTTTTCCCCATTGAAAAGATTGAATCATTATCATGCTGGCTGGTATATACCAGTTCTTTTTATTCCATACTCACACAATGTCTAGCAGGCCATCCTTGAAATTAAATTTCCCTTTAATTTCTTCATGTAAATTCCATGGTACATACCTGAAACAAATGGAGCCAAGGGGTGCAAAGATCAGTTTTTAATTCAACTTCTTTGTACAGCACTATTAATTATGAATTCCAGTATAAGTTTTGGGTGGAGGACTGCTAGTTAACTTTGGGATCCAATGTCAGGTATAATGATATTCAATTCCTCACATGTAAACTTTTTATATATCTTTTCAAGCTACATATCTTTGATTACTATCATAGATATTTTGAAACTGAGATAATTTATAAAGAAATAGTATAAATAAGCAAAAATAGTAAATAACAGTTTTGATGTAAGCATTGATTTCTTGTCAAACAAGATATAGCAGAAGAATATGAGTTGTAAAAAAATAGTTTTTCTCTACAGCTTGTGATGTGGTAACATTTTAAAAATCCTCCACAACACAGGGGGATGGGGAACAAACATTTTTGATATTCAATAGGCAGTTATTGTTTTGCAGGCCACAATATCTGGGTCAGATCCATGTGCTACTCTGCAAACAAAAGAAGCTGCAAGATGGCGTGACCTGACCTGACGGGAGGGTCATGCATCAACTGCTAGCTCAAGCCACTTCAGTCCACACTCTACAACTCTCCTGATGGATATTAAATCTATATTACATCTAAATTAATGATCCAACTACTTTTAAAACACACTAAAGTACTAGTAGTACAATCAGGTAATTATATCTTAGTTATAACAGATATAATTCTCAGGTACCATGTAGTTGTGATATTGAAATGATAAAAAAATGTAAAGCGTTTTCAAACGATTTCCTATCGTTATACTAAAGGTTTCATTTCAGGTCAGTTTACCTGCCTAATTAACACCTATCAACCCTTCCCATCTCCCCTTCTTAATTTATATACAGGTGTAACAGGAATGGCAGTCCTAGGAATGAAAGTCCAGGCTCCTATATGATTAGTACAAGTTACACCTGTAATGTTAGTTGGAGTACTGTGGTTGGTATATGGGACGAATGTCACCTGTACAAAGTAATGGGAAGCGGACTATGGTTCCTAGCGGACATCCATTCCTGGTACACCTTGTACACAGTGTACTCACGTTGAAACAGTGTTAAGGCCCGCAGCTTTCACCATTAACAAGCTATGTTTCCAGTATTCTGGTACGACCCGAAAATAATGCACTTCGCCACTCAGCAGTTTGAAAGGTTCGCCATCTAAATACAGCGTCTTGTCGTGAGCACGCAGACCCAAGGGACTGCGCTTGATTCTAAAATATGGCCTCAGCACGTACCAGAGACCAAGCACTATGAGCGTACATATTACGATCCGCCTCAAAGGCAACCCATATGCGTGTAAAACGAAAGTCCTCTTAGGTCTGCGTCTTGTCCACATTTCTTCTTGTGACTTTTCTTCTGTTTGCAACATGAGAAAGGTCCTATATTTCCATTCCACTAGATGTACATTGTGAGTTGGAAATAGTTGTTTATAGCATGCTCAATCAAGTCACACTCTTACAGTCGGTGTTTCCGGTGTGACAGGTGAGAGGGGTGTGTGTGTGTGGGGGGGGGGGGGGGGGGGGTCGGCTCATGCCCTGACAGGAAAGGTGGTCCTAGGAATGGAAGTCCGGAGTCCGATATGATCAGTACAGCTAGGTTAGGGTTAGTTGGAGCATAAGGGGTTAGTATATGGGACGAATGTCGCCTGTACAAAGTGTTGGAGAACGGACAACAGTTCCTAGCGGACTACCTGTCACACCTGTTTACTTTTATCCAAAACGAGGCTCCTCGCGGTCCCTGCAGGTAATTTACAAATGTGCCAAAAAGCACGGTCGTTAAAGGCAAGCATACCCTTGGACAGATACGTGTGACAACTGTTTAATGACATTTAATTAGGAATTTAGCACAGGAAAATGACCATCAAAGTGATTTTCTAGCGTCAATTGCGACTTTATCGATCTTTATCAGCGAGTATGGGCGGCCAAAAGGGCAAAAAATTCAGTTATGTTTCGTCGATTCACTGCCTTCCCATCGATTCATTTTCAAGTTTAAACGATCCTGTCATAAATTCAACATCTACTTTCGTCAATTCAATTGTCAAACATTTCTCATCTATGGTGTATTAAAACCAATGCTGTCACTATATATTTTCGTCGATCGTGTAACTAATCTCGTCGACATGAATTTTTGCCCTTTTGGCCGCCCATAAGCGAGCAACTACTCAAGTAGGCCTGCCTGATTCATATTCCATTGTAGTTAACGTAAAATCGATCGTTGGGAAACCAGCGAGTAAATAGATATTTAATAAAAATTTAATAAGTGTTTTGCGTTGCAACAATATCAGTATATAATGCGTTCTAGTTTTTTAAATAAAACTAGTGTAGCTTGCATGCGTTTCAGGGAAGTTTTAAATGTTCGTTTTTTGTTTTTTTTTCTAGCTGCTTATTCCCAATGCACTTGTACAATCACTATCTTTCTATATTCAATACTCAGGCGTGTTTGTCTGTTAATCTGACGGCATTCAGCAAGAGTCCCTGTGGAGTTAGTGGGCATTAGCTAGGCCAGTTAATTTCTTTATGAACTAAGTACATGTAACAAACAGGAAAATATTTATACTTTATTTTCATGTTTATTGAATATTTTACAATGATTGTCGTAGAACAAGCATTACCCTTAGCTACATGTAACAGTGTCATGGGGTTTATCACAGTTGCTTTTAATTTATATTTTCCTTGTTTACCCTGGCTTTATTTATACTGTAACGGCAAGTTATTTTGGCACCTTGATCAAATTATCCATTGTTAAAAGGATCACATTTTCTAGCAAAACAAACTTTTTGAAGTAAAAAAATCGGGTCTAGATTAGATAAATATGAATTCAAAAAATAAAATAAACTTCTTAGAAATTTCGATTATTAATTGCTTGTAAAAATCTCCTAGCAGTAAAATAAACTTTACCTAAAAGTGTTTTTTTTTTTTCACGCTGGTACAATAACAGATGCTCTTATTAAAAAAACCTGATAAGTAGTTAGTATTAAATGTACTACTGAGATAAATAAATAGATAAATCAAAAATAAATAAATAAATAACAGAAAAATAATTGACATCATCTCCAGCTATGTATAATGTTTGATTCCAGAGAAAATTACTATAAATTAACCATTTTACAAGATAAAATAACCTTGCACAAGAACACTGATAATCTTCACACGGAGCAGCACCTAACTGAACCAGCTAGTCCACCCTGACAAGTTCTAACAAGTAATTATGCAACAGTTTTTTTGTTTCCCTTTCACAAGTTTTTTTTGCAAGAAAAAAAATCAGATTTTTATAGGCAAATTTGGGGAAAAGTGTATTATGCATTATGTCATACAGGTAGAGAGCGCTAGCTAGGATCTGTCTGCTGTTTTTTCTTCTTGATAACACTGGTGACGGTGACTTTGAGAGCAGACACTGCAGCGTTCAACTGCTCATCTATGTCATGAAGTGCTTTCTGTTGCTCCTCAAATAAGGATTTTACATTCCCATTATCTGCTGAACTATTTGTGGTCCCTGGAAAATATTAACACCACGATTAAATGCAAACAAATTATGAACAGTTCTCATAATGTATAAAAAATTGCTATTTAACTGAAAATGATTTTTATTAAGTAAACCAATTCTACTTTTAAAAAGAATTAAGTAACTTCCAAACAGTTTCAAGATTAAATTGGAAACAAAATTGTGTATACACCACTTTCTCACCTAACTCCTTCACATTTTTTAAGCCCCTCTGAACATGACGGACATCTTTGAAAAAGACCTTAAGACCCTTGGCAATCTCTGCATCTAAGCTGGTGGAGGGATGTTTTGGAGGAGGAGGTTCATGGCTGCTCCCAGTGGAGGAGTTAGAGTTGATGGAGTCATGACTTCCTCCATGTTGATCTCGCTGTAAGTGAGCCACGCGGCTGTTTATAGGGTGAGGAATGGTCTCCTGATGATCTGACAACAAATAGGAACAACTTTTTAAAGTATAAAAAACCTTGTGTAGCATAACTGCATATGAAATGAACTTGGTATCAATTATTAATTGCATGCATTTAATGTTGTTTGGTTATGTTATATACATATAATATGATACCAAATTGAAAAAAAAACATATCAAAATCTTAAAACAAGCACATGAATGCTAAACATAGAAAAAAAAAGGCATAAGCAGCAACTTCTATACCTAGTTTTTGCAGCTCCAGTGCATTTTTATGTCTTTCCACTTGCTGTTTCAGCTTGAAGTTTTCTTTCTTCGCTTTCTGATAAGCTGCTCTTAGATGATCACACTCCTCTGTTTGTCTTTTAAGAACTCTCCTGAGTTCAGCTACCTCAGGATCCTAAAGCACAAGCAAAAAAATATTTAAAAATTTACATTGGGACTTTTCAAAGATTCTAGTTAAGTCATGTGAAGGGGTGATTTAAAGTTGCCGAGTTTTTAACCTAAAGCTAATTCGAAAATAATATCAAATGTTTGAGATTCCTAATGCTATCAATCTTTTTCTTTGGTTAATAAAACTTCAGAAGTAGTTTAATATCTAAAGAAGATGTGTATTTTCCAGCACAGATGACCAAAGCAGGTGGTCTGCACCAGCAATGGATCCAGGATTATTTGAAAGGGGGGGGGGGGGGGTCCAGAATGATAGGCTTTGGATGCGAAGCTGACCATCGCCTCCTTGGTGTGGGGTTTTGGGGCCTGCTTAAGGGCCCTGAAAATTTTTTGGTGTTTGTGAGGGCAAACAGTGCCCTTTGGTATGGTTTAGAACTATGATTCAGCTAGTCAAAATACTAATTTCAAAAGGGGAATATTGGTGTGATATATATTTTGGGAACCGAAGGAGGGGGGGGGCAGGACCCCCCTGATCCCCCCTTTAAATCTGCCACTGGTCTGCACTGTACCTCATCTGTGTGGTCAGCCAGGGAGCCAGAGCTGGGTCTAGAGGAAGCACTGCCCGAGTCGGGGTCCACTAGAAGTCAACATTGGGAAAAGATGAACACTTGAAAGAATCAAATAGATCCTCTCCCCCACCAAAAAACACTTATCAAACAATGGCATTAAGCTAAACATGCTTATATGAAACTGTGAAATATATAATTCATTATAATTATTTTCTTTTTTCATTGCCATACCCTAATCAAATGGAACTACTTTGAAACCTATTAACTAAAAAATATAAAAAGAAATGATTGTCAAGATTTTAAAATAGAAACTGTAGAATAATTCGTAAAAATGTTCTTTTTTTGCCGTGTAATTTTATGTCCCTGCCACACCTTTTTTATTAATAATATATATTTTAACATTTTGCCTGAGGACACTTCTCACCTTGTGTTCCCCAGAGCTCTATGATAATGGCGTGTGTTTGCAGGTAGTCGTGGAACTCTGGAGTCACCTTCTCTATGGAAAAGTGTTTTTTGAAGTGAAACTTAGCATTGCTGTTTCCCCACATGGTCTTGGTAGTGATCAGGTCTGGCTGGCCAAAGAATCGGAACCTAGTCAGAGGAAAAGAGTATTTCCATCAGAAGAACTTTTCACATTTAGACCCATGAGAAACTGAAATGTTGCGAGAGTTAAGTTGTACATGTAATATGTAACTTGACATTAGGACTAGTAAAATATTATCATACCTTTTTGTTCAATAAATTAGGAAAAGCTGAGCCAAAAGTATATGCTTTAGAAATTTCATCTTTGTCTTTTATTGGAAAATAATAATAAAAATAAACCAGTGAAAGACAAGACAGTATGAATCTACCCACAGTACACCCCTCTGGCCAGGTTGTTTCCTCTCACCCACTTCACACCCACACTGTACCTACCCACAATACAGCCCTCTGGTCAGGTTGTTTCCTCTCACCCACTTCACACCCATACTGTACCTACCCACAGTACACCCCTCTGGCCAGGTTGTTTCCTCTCACCCACTTCACACCCATACTATACCTACCCACAGTACACCCCTCTGGCCAGGTTGTTCCCTTTCACCCACTTCACACCCATACTGTACCTACCCACAGTACACCCCTCTGGCCAGGTTGTTTCCTCTCACCCACTTCACACCCATACAGTGGTCTATGACAAAGACAAAGTCCAGTGGGTGCCCTATCAGTTCTGCAGGATCTAGCACCAGGGAGTCATCACTCAATACTCTGAAATACACAAATATAGCAGTTAAAATAATATTCTCCCTTCTTTTATTTGGTTTACAAATATGCATAAGAAAATTGCCAAAAAACACTATCTTAAAGTTTTTACTTTTTTATTAAAAAATGGACTTGTTTTCTTCAATTTTCTATAAAAAACAAAACATGCTCAAGTAAATGTCCTAGTTAAGTTATTCCAGTGTGGAGAAGAGCTGTTGCAGTGGTAATAATTTAAAGCCCATTCCACTGGAGTACAGAAGTATCTGTCTCAACTCCACCTACTTTCCCGTGTGGTCACAGGGCAGCATCTTGATGTGGATCATGGCCTCCTCTCGCCCGTGATGGTCAATGATGTCCAGTTGGTCATTAGTTTCTATCTTGTAGGCCAGACTCTGCAGCCACAGGTGACAGCTGGGGGCATTTAAGATACGTCATCATCAATACCGGTCAAATTGGTAACCAATGCTACCTTTATGACTTTAAAGTTAACCAGCAAAAATTTAGTTTTAAAAATGTTACAGCATTTTAAAATTTGAAAAGAATAATTCTACTATTTGCGAAAACAATTTTAAATTCAACCTTCACATAATACTGTATTAATTGAGACAAAAATAATCAAGGGTTTAACATATAATGATGGTTCTAAAACATCTGAGTGTAAATATATAGTTCTTAAGATTAGACCGACTAAAGTGTAATAAGAAATGTAAAAATTTTAATTTTAAAAGATGCGGCCACTCCTACCTCCCCAGAAATACATCTTCCACAGGGTCCCAGAAAGGGTCATGATGTCTGTCTATGGCAATACTCTCTCCATTACACCATTTGGTATACATGTCTTCTATCAGAAACTTCCTGTTGATAAACTTTGCCTTTGACCACACCCACACCTGAAATATGAGAACTGGGGCTAGGGATTACAATGTTCTCTGTTGCCTGGTGCCATGCACTGATCAGGAAGGGGTTCTGGGCCTTTAGAAAAAGCAGATTGGAATGGCTCTTTGGCCTTCTGATCTAAGGGTCTGGAGAGCACATAAGTAGGAAAACTGCAACCCCCCCCCCTCCCCCCAGAAAAATTTTTGAACTTAATAAAAAAGCAATATGCCTTCCTTGTAAATACCTCAGTGTTTGATGTGTCAACTCATTATTAGCAATGCTGATAACAAGAGATCAAAACATGCAACAAGAAAATTTGATTCATTAACTTATATTTAAAATCATATCATTGTGTTACCTCTTCAATATATGTTTTAATTTAGCATACTTATGAGTTATATAAGTGAAACTTACCTGCTTGGTTTTCTCATTGGTAACTTTAACAATAACTTCTTTCTTCATATCTCTCCCAACTTCATCATGTGCTGCTAGATTTTTCACCTCTGGCTCAAAGGAGACACCCTGAACATAGCCAGTGGAGAAATGTTTTAACTGTATTTCACTGCTGAAGGCACAGAAACTTATTTTTCAAATTTAAGTAACCACAACAGGTGAACAGCACTTACATCCACCTCTGAATTTCACATATTTTTTTTCTTTTTTGGCAAAATAAATTTAAAATTTAATAAAAAAAATTAATAAATAACCCACTTCATTATTGCTTAGGCCTCAAAATTTCAAAGAAACACAGGCATTTTGGTAAAAAAAAGTTGTCAGATATTAGAATTCAAAAGAATAATCAATAACTAAAGATGGAAAAATTGAAAAAGTATAATATAAACCTTCTGCATTTCTTGACTCATCACTTTTGCCTCTTCAATTTTTGGCAGTAAGTTCATATATTCATGTAGCACCATCATCATTGCAGACTTGTCCTCATTGGGGTCATGGTGACCTTCCCTGGGGGTCAGCAAACTGTTCGTATGAAATCCAGACTCTTCTGCGAATTCTGTCTGAAAGAATTCGAAGTCATACTGCTCCAGGTTCTCGTGCTGTGCGCGTTCGCTGGGGAAGCCGACGTAGAGGAACAGACTGCTGGAGCCAAGCATTATGCGGTCCTTTATCAAAAGAAAAACAAATAATATTATTAGTCCTGTTTCCTCTCTAACAACAATATTTCAAGAAAAAGAACACTCTAATATATAAGTATCTGACATTATTTACATTATGTAATAAGGCTGAAAGTTAATCTGATATACACTTCAAAAATGTCACACAAAATTTCATTTAGTAGTGCTTATTGAAAATATTGCAGGAAGTCACTGCATGGGTTTTATTAACAACTTTCAACCTATCCATAAGCAAAAACAATTGAATTACAACAGCCACTAGAGTGCAAAAAGCCACTTACCAGATGTGTCAGAGTTCTCTCCTTTTGCAGAGGAACACCATTGACCAATAATTTAGCTTGCTGGACAGCAGGCCTTATCAACACCTTTTGTCCAGTATTGCACATTACGGCATGATGAGGCTGGATCCTGAATATCGTGAAAAAATCAACATCTCGAGAACTGATATTGCTTTTTTAAAATCAAATAAAAGTACTTCATAATCAAAGTTTTAAATTTTGAATGAAAATTGTATATTAGCTGAATAAAATTATTATTATCACAATAATCTATAATCATGCTATAAAAATTGTTCATCCATGCTGAGGATCACAGGCTTATCTGCTCTCTGCTCCCACTTTATTTTATTAGAATCAGACATGAGCATTCCCTGCTTGATGGTGCATTTAATCTAAACTTTTGATATATCTTCTTCAAGTGCTTACCCTAATCCATGTAGCTCTATACTGACTCCATTCCCTGGCTTGCCAATGACATACTCTTCTGAAGAACACAAAGAAGGAAAAATATCATTAAAATGTGTGACTTTCAGCTCTTTACAAAAATCATAACCTTACAATATTCTTATATAAGTCAATCTGTGTAGTACTGTCAATCATGTTGAGAACATGATAACTTTACAATTAAGTTCCTTGCGTAAAAATTGCTGCAACAAATCACACATTCACAAGCCACATTTATCCCCATCTACCCAGCCTCACCGTGATCAAGTGCCCCCTCTTCCACTTTTCTATAACGCAACATTTGTATAATATTAATCAGAGAAGAATTTCATCAACTGTGTTATGTTATAAGAAAAAACTACTTTTTTCTTTAATCAACCGCTAATTATTGAAATTGCCTCTTTTAAGGCAGTAGGAGAGGAAAGGCAATCAACTGGATATCCTCATTCCCTGATGAAGATGCTATGACAGACAACAAAATATTGGAGGTGAACAATTTCAATACTTAGCTGTTGATTAAAGAAAAAATACTTTATTTGTCCAGAACTCACTGTTTTGCAAAGCATATTTGACTACTCCTGACAGGTGAGGGTCTTCATTGACATTCCTCAGGTACGGGAAGTGCTGCCAGGTAAGATCCTCAGGATGAAGCTCCTGGGCGTGAGACTTCTCCCATTCTTTCCTGTAGGGGATTTGTTTTAACAAGTTCATAAATATAATATCTCTTATTTTGGTGTGTGTGTGTGTGTGTGTGTGTGCGCGCGTGTTGGTGTGTGTGACTGTGCACATTTGCCAGCTGCACATGCACAGTGTCATTAAGAAAAAAAACTTTAATTGGTTCTTTAATCATTGCACGTTGCTATAATTGAACACTATATTTTCCAGTAGAATGTTGATAATTAATATATTATCTAATCAAAATTATTTGTGAAATTTTTCTCCTCTGAGTCAATTTTCCAGGAACCGTTTTCACGTGGCATGTTTAGGCTTGAAAAATATAACTTGCACAATTAACTGTTTTTCACCTTGTAACATGTTTAATATGCTCTACAATTACCTTGCTTCTTCTAATCTTTGTTCCCATGACAACTGAGCTTCCTGCATTTGACGCTCATTCTCTTGTAGCAGACGTTCAAGTTCTGCAATACAAAGAGACGCATGTTTTTTGTAATCGATAAGATCATCTTACAGCAAAAGCAGAGTTTTGTACTTCATACATTGGTCATATATAAATAAATCTATTAAATATAATTCATCTTATGGTAGTGTTTGAATTTACCTCTGTACAGTAATATATGATGAACAATATACAGTTGATAAATCATAAATAAATGTCTTTCAACTTACCAATATTTAACATATTAATTAAAAATAACATTAAATGAAAGATAATTAAAAATCATATCCAAATAGTATAAAGAATCCAGTCCACAATAGTTTAGTTAAAACTGGAGTGTCATATACCTTCTGTTTTCACAACAGCCTTGACTCCCGTTCCCTGTGCCTTCAACATGGCTAACAGCTTGTTGTTTTCCTCCTTTAGCTCTCGGATCAGTCTCTCTGTGGGACTCTCGTTGATCACAGCTTTGTTCTGGATCTTCTTGGCCCTGGAAATTATTCAGTGATATTTGATGGTGATTAAAAGCGCAATCTTGGATTATAAACATGCCCAAATTGTACTGGCTTGCTTTTCAGTCAAATACATGCTAGTAGGCTGAAGGGGAGTTAAAAGAACCAAGCTTCAGGCTGGAAAAAGTTCACTCTGAATCAAAATTTCATGAAGGCTCTAGCTATTTCATTTCTCTCATTGGGTTGACTTAATGACAGGGAGATAAAAAACTCAACAAACATTATTTTCAAAAAATATACAACTGATTTTGAAATTGTAGGCTACGGGAGAATCAAACACACATGTAGGTTATTACATGTGTCTAATAGCAAGTTGATATGTATATTTTCTTTCATGATAAATAATCTTTATTTTAGAAGTAACCCACCTGTCAGCATATCTAAGTGTTGATAAAGTTTCATCATAGTTAATAGCTGCTGGGCTCAGGGCTGCTATCTGAACAAATAATTGTAAATATATTAATTATCACCTTTCACAATTGGTTCATCATTATTGCCAAAAGATTTTGTCAACTTTTTCATTCTAATGAACTAAGCCTTGTTCAGACTGCAAAAACAATTATTGCCAATTAAGATTTCCAAAGCTGCCTGGATTTTAATTTAGACTGAGAACTATACACAAAACATTATATAAAATGTAGCTTTATTCTATCACAATCAAAGCAATTGTTTTAAAAATATTTTTGACATATAACTGGAGATTCTCACATGTGATAATGATCAAATGTTCAGAAAAATAATTCCCACACATTTATATTTGCAATTTATTAAGTAAACATACTAAAGTAAGACAAAGAAAAACATATGGCATTATATATACTGAAGCTATACTTTATCACAGGCAATCACCTTAAAAATATAATCAAATGTTCATAATAATATTTGCCCTATACTATGTATAATCTGTGTAGTTGTGTGTTAGCCTACCATGATGGTCCTGCTGTTGCCTCCCAGAGCTGACTGGAGAAGTTTGGTGAGGACAGAGTCTCTGTACGGCACCATCACTTTCTTCTTCCCCATAGCAAGATCAGCTAGGGCACTGGGAATTTTTTATAAAGATTAGAAAATCATTACCTTACTTAAGTAAATAATGTATGAAGTGTAGAAAGAAAAAAAAAGAATGTGAAATTTATTTTGCAGAATATTTAGTTGACATTCAGCTATTCAGCTTTTAAATTCAGCTTTTAGAACAAAAAATATGGGCAAATAAATAAATAAGAGTACTTCAAGAACAGAAATGACAGAATGTAACATATCAAATCTGCTTTGCCTCAGCTACCACAGAAAAAAAGAATCTCAAAAGTAAGCAAAAACATCCTCCTGTCAGATGAAGCTAAAAAACCTATTCTAAGACTTATGAAAATAGCTTTCAAATTACATTCAATCTGAACCCAATACCTGATAACATTCCCCAGCGTGGACAGACTCTGATTAATAGCAGCGCCCTCTTTCAATCTGTCTCCCTCGGCCCCAGTGGAGTCAGCTCTCTCGCTGCCTGCCAGGTCGACAAGACTCACCTCACTGGTCTTAGTGGTGCTCTCCCCCAGTTCATTCATATACAACTGAAAAAACAAGTTAATACCAAAGTCAGGATGGGAAGATTTACTCTTAACACGTACTGCAATTCTGTAAATAATGAAAAATCATTTTGTCTGCAAATGTTACTACAAAGTTTTCAAGCATGTTTATTCTAAATTACAAGGTTCACAACAGCATCAAACACTTTTTTATTATTCTTTCTCTTATACAACACAAATGATTTTGGTGTCAACAATTTGTCTTTTTCAAAAATTATAAAATTATGTTACTGAATTTGTAAAATCAACACATCACTGATTGCTTTATTATTAAATAAATAAAAATATATTAATTGTAAATGAATGAGATGAACTATGCTGAATTGAGGAGAGACATTCTACCTGTTTGAACCTAATGGTGATGACCATATGGGATCTACTGCTGGTGGCATTCATGTTAGTGGCGGCAGTTGTCCTACTCAGTGTTCCCTGATCCATCAGGCGCTCAATCTCATTGTAACTGCGGACTGGCACCGACTGAAATCATAGACATACATATTATTTTTTCCACATATCTTGAATTTTGAGGAAAATTATTTGTTATGTTTAAAAATTATGTTTTATGTTGTGGCACAAACTTGAGATCCCCAGTGCAAGTTATCAGGTTGAACTTAAGAGGATTGAAAGAATTACCGGCACCACTCATATATTTGGTGATGTAAACTTAATTATTAATTATAATAATTAAAGGTGGCAGGAAAATATGCATATCAGTGGACATTCATATGTCACCTGTAAACACATCTCAAGTTTGCCTTCAAATTTTTCTTGGCTTAAAATGCACTTAATAAACATAAAAGTTTATTTTTCTTTTTTATATAAATATTTGATTAAATTAGCAGAAATATTTTTACCACAAACAACAAATAGTATGGAATGAGATTGTTTTAAACATGCTACACTATAGTTATATAGTACCTTCAGTCCATCCACATAGAAGCCAGATTTGGGGTGCTGGCGAACTTTGAGGCCCCCCTTCTGCTGCTGTTTGGCAGGAGTCAGGAGATCACGGACTTGCTCATTATATATCTCCAGCATACTGAACGTCACCTGGAGTATATGGCAACACTGAGTGAACATGTGAAAGACAAGATAATTTTTGATAAAATGCACTATCACATCAATTCTATGATTACTGTGTAATCCTTCAATCTGAAGTACAAATTTCATCTATGGCAGTCACGCCATGCAATAAACAATCCAAGTCCAGATAGAAATCAAAATATTCAAATTGAATTTCTATGAATTTAAGACATTTGCAGCAATTAATAAAGTCCTGTAAAATTTATGTCAGTTAATATATTGAATTGAAATATTAGGATATTGAAATGTTGATGATATATCAGTGTATACTGATGAAAATTCTACAGGTAAATTCCAAAGTTTGTTACCTATGCCACATAACTGAGTAAACTCAAAAAGGTATATGATAAAAAAATTAATAATACTAAGTTGTTTTTTTTAATTTAAAAAAAAAAATTTTTTTGTTCTGTTTTTTCTTGCCTATAAGTTTTTATATTGCAAGTTCCATAGCCATATATGAAAGCATTCTTATGCAGGAATTATGATTAGCAAGAGTCAATTACAACATGAGATGAGTGGAATAAGGAAGCAATAAACACTTGTGTTTTATGACCAGTCAACACTCAGCCACTTGACTTAAGCAAGAAAGTGCAAGATACCATACCTCCTTCAGGCTCCTATCTATACAGTCTATATACTGTAGAACTATAATTACCAAAGTGGCATTATTTTATTAGCAATATTTTCCACAGAATGATGTCAACTGTTGCTGTTTCCATAGCAACCTTCAGAAAACAGGGTAGAGGTGTGAATGTGTACCTGACAACTTCTAAACCTTATATAATATATGGCAGTGCATTACATTTTACATCTCTACTTTATGCCTGGGATGTAAACATGCACATCAACAAAAAAGAAAAAAAAAACTTCGGTAGCAGCTGTCAAGCAAGACAACTACTGTATTCTGTTTTTTTCTGTATTTTCTCCATCTGTAAATATGGTGTAAAGCATGTTTATTATTTTCCCCTGTGTAATACCAGACAATATCTTTCCACTTGATCAGATCCATAAAAGTTAGTCCCATTGATGTTCTTTTTTCTCTTTTTTTTTTATATGAAAATATATTGTCACAGAGGATATAATCAGATTTGGAATGGCCCTGAACTGAACAGTATGTCAAGGAAATTATTTAAAGAGAGGGGGGACTACATGAAAATGTATGTATCTACATGTATGGGTTATAGTTCAATGGTATATAGGGTTGCCTGGATCAGTGGGGGTCTTGTCAATTTCAGACTCTTGATTCAAACATTTGTGATTTCAAGTGTATCTATTTATAGTTCAAAGCAGAGAGTGCTCCTGCACTATTTAGGCCTATTCTACAGGTTAAAGGAAATCAGAAACGCTCAAGTGCACTTGATTTAAGGCATGTACTCAGGTAATCTCTGGATTGTGTAAGAGGACTCATAAATCATTCAGTGAGGTGGAACACCAAAGGCATAGCATTTATCTGGCCCCGCCTTGCTTTCTTTTTCAAGAGAAATATCAACAAAACAATAAGTAAATGTAACAATTAATGCACATTACTGAACATTCACATGTTCAGAACAGGTGTTATATGATAATCATATCCACCTGACAATGACAGGTAAATAGATAAATCATCACCCAGTCTTTAATGTCTCCTGCTCACAAATGAAGTAGTTGTTTTCTGATTTATCTCAATAATTCTGTGCCTGGGGCTGGCTTCAACTTGCTTTTGGACATAAATCAATTGGTGTCAATGAAATATTAATGGGGTTTCCAATCTAGTGGCAGTGGTATTTCTAGCTGTGATGCCATCACAGGGCTGCTGTCAAACTGGGAAGATCAATGATAACTCTGTCATAACTCATCTTTATTGCTGGAATGTGTTTCTGTTTCTATTCAATTTCAAAATCTTATAAATTAAGTGCGCTTTTTTCTTTGAATAATAAGGATTACCTACAATGTATGCAGATAATTAATTCAATGTATACAGGGATACTTTGATCTTTTAAACTCTAGCTGTTTTTTCCTTTAAATCATCTTATAAAAGAAAAAATATCAAGTTAAATCAAACAATCAATAATAAAGCTTCAAATTACCTGCATTTGTTTTTTCTTATCAGTATTTTTATCAATTGCCTTGAAAAGTTCATCACATGTAATGGGTACGATTCCCTTGTTAGGGCCGTATCCCACCATGGAGTAGGATTTCCCTGAGCCTGTCTGTCCGTAAGCAAAGAGGGCGGCATTGTAGCCCTGCCAGGCGTTGTCCAGCACCCCTTGACCCAGGTCATTGTAGACCTGTCGCTGTAACACAAAATAATAGTTTTATAAAAATGCTGCCTTTTACATTTCTCTCTTATCAGAGGTTAACAGCAGACATTTTGTATGGCACGGCACCTCATTTTTCCATTTGTTGCTCTGTTAGATCTATAACAGAAGGAATTAGAAATTCAAATCTCCATGCATGTAAGAATAAAGGACAGAAACTAGTGACAAATACTCTTCATTATTAGTCTTGAAAAAAGATTGATACATACTTCAATTTATACGAATCTAACAATGGATTAATGTTAGCAAAATGAACTGCATCTGGAATGACTACTAATTGACAATTGACAAGTAATTTGCTGTATTACTAAAGGCCTTACTAAAGACCTTTCATTATTAAGTCAGGTAAATCATTTATTTTTAAATTTTTCATTTTCAAAATGGCAAGTTAAACAAAAAATTAAACAGAATTTTTCTTCATTTTTCTTTCCTAATTTTTCTATAGCTTTACGTTTGTAAACTTTTAGAAGTATATATCACATGACAATGTGTCTCTTTACTTATTCTAGTGCTGTAATCATATTTCTACACGATAGACATAAGCTACATGTTATCTGAGAGCTCAGTAAACTGTTTGTTTGTATATCCTACCATCTGAAGAGGCAAGAATATACGAAACTCAAACATCACACAGGATAAAGGATCCACTGCAAAGTTTTCTCAGATAACATTTTCGTGATGTTTTCTCATTTCATTGCCACCATTTGTGTGTGAATTAGGGCACTAATGAAAAACCAACCAAATATGTTTTGTAAATTTAATGATGAAATATTAGAAAAGTTCATCAATGAAGTCAAACAACGGCATATAAAATTTACTGCTGACTGTATCAACTTGTAGGTACATACACTGTAGAAGACATGCCAAACTGTTTAATGTAAGCTGAATATTATGTCATATCATGTACGATATCAGATCATTTATTATTTCAATAAATTTACCTGATCTGCATAACTTTCCTTCTCCTTAATATAAACACCTGTCTCGTTTTCTTTGAACCCATCATGTGACCAGTAGGAATGGTCAAAGGCAAATGTCTTAGTTTCTCCATTTTGAGGGTTTGTTATGGTGGTTGCATTACCCCTCATGGATATCACCAGCTTGGAGTTGGCATTCTTTTCTCTCTGAAACACAATGCTAAATCAGTAATTTTAACAAAATAAGTTGCTCTTAAAAATTCATGTGCACATATACTAAATAATTTCCATATTTCATCATTATCATAACCATTGGAAATTAAACTAAAAAAGTAAAATGGTTTTTATTTGACTTTATCCCTATTAATAAGTATAAAATGACTGGGAAAAAACTATATTTCAGCATTTTCTTATGTTTCATAAAACAGCAGCACTGGTATACATTTTGCAATATTCAAAATATCTCAAAAATCTTATTATTTACAATTTAGCTGTGTGTATATCCTTTCATTTTCTAGCTATCTATATGAATGTGTCAACCAATTCATAAAATAAATACACCTGTGCTAGTCTTCAGATACAAGTAAGGTGCTCACCACCGTGACAATCTTGTTGCTATAACATTGGTATCAATGAACACAAAGTCAACATACAGGATAAGATATCTACTGTCCACAAATCTCACTGACGAGCTCCGTCTTCAATCAGGCAGTAATCAGCAGGATTATCAGATTCTCACACACACCGATACCTTGAGCAAACTTTCTTATCAAAGTGAATCAAAAGTTACAAATTATCTCTAATCTATCGGGGAAAAAACATGTACAAAGAATTAAGGTACTGTCTTATCTTATATCTTTTCCTGTAAGAAAACAAAAAATGCTGCAAAAGTTAGTACATCATTATTAAAGAAGTAAAAGGAAAATATCACAAACATACTGCAGCTGATCCCATAAATTTGTACACTTTTGGAAAAAAAATTAGGCAGAGTCCTCCAGGCTCCTTCAATCTTTTCTAAGAATGTAACTTAAATCATTTAATCTCTATGTATAAGATGTATCAGATAACTAGACTAGACTAAACAAAACTAATCATATGTTTACAAAAACATCCTAATTCATGTGCTCTTACATTGAAACTAAGGAATTCCACAAAGTGTAAGCTTCATTGATGTGAAAGAAAATAGTTCCAACATTTTAATAATCAATTTTAGATAAGCAAGATATTTATTATTAAAATATTTTAATCTTTTAAAAATTCTGGTAACAAATAAACACTACCAACTGTTGACAAAATAAAATATATAATGATATAACAAATGTCATACTACTAGTAAGCATAAATATAGAATAATTAAAGCATATCAAAATGGGTATCAATGCATTCTGAATAATACTTTTTTTTTCTTTTGCCCCCCCCCCCCAAAAAAAAAAAAAATTGAAATTGCAATTTTTAATTTCCAAAAGAACCTTTATCCATCTCGTCATCAGTCCAAACTGTAAAAACACACTTTTTCATTTCACATAAAAAAAAACATATCAACAAGTCTGTTAGATAATTTTGTTATCAAAATTTGATTTCATGGTTTTAACTCAAGACATGGGTGTTCAGTTAATTTTTAACATGAAAAATAAATACATTTAGTTCGACTTGTTGAACATTAATTTGTTCTTTAAAAAAAGTACAGGTTATAAACTCACAGTGTAAGTGTTCTTAATGAATATATTTACATAAAATTGTCTGGATTTTGCTCCAAAGCATTTTTCATCGACTTAACCCCTGTCTAAACTGGGAAGAAGTCACCAAAATTGGGCAAAGCTAATTTCTTTGTCATGTTTAAATCAACTTTTAAATTGGTCGTTAAGGATAATGATAATAACTTAGTAATGGGCTTCAGTAGTGTTTTCTCCTGGCAAAATTATCATGATTCTGTCTGAAGAAAAATGGAAGCCCCTTTTGTAGCATTTTTTCAACAGTCACAAAATGCTTTATACATTGTAACCTTCATTTGTATTGATACTGTGGCTGTAAAGAAAAAAACACAAGTAAATTTAAATATGTCCTTGAAGATGGTCATGACATCATGGATATAAGGTCCTGGTACAGGTCCTGGTGGGGTCTTCTTTAAAATCAATCTGTGACTAATTCTATGTATTGCTAATAATGTAAAGGTCACTTCTAAACACACCTTACTCTCTACAATTCTGAGAAAACCAAAACTTCAGCTTGTATCAATAGAACATGGTGGCACTATTGACAAAGTCCACAAATCAATAGAATTAACCATAGGAGTGGTGCTGACACTGAGCATAGCTCCACTTCATAGTTCAGTGAAGAGTAATTGACAGGAGCCAATAATGAATATAATCCCTAATTCTCAATATTTTTTACTAATCTATTTGATTAATTTTTGTTTCCTTGGAGTGACAAATCAATTAAATGTATAGAATTCAGCTTATTACCTACATATGTACAGGTGTGTTATTCTTGTGCTAATTGCACACCTGTTGTCTTTAACATACAATTACAGTTCTTATTTAAGTTTATATAATCAACTGGTATTGTGGCAGGTTACAAAACTTGTTTACATTTGGAGTCACAGCAACAGTTGAACAAAAGAGTAAAGAACTAGAACATAATATGCAGTCATTACATATAAATACTCAGGGGATTGATTAGAGGACAATAACATTTTTACAAAATTAATTTGTGAAAGAGACTTTTCTTTTATCAATCAATCAATGACAGCATGAGTCTAAATAGAGCACCTGAGTTCAATGAGTGCACAGGCCAGGTAACACATGGTGAACAGTTCAATATAAATTACCTGTTCTCAGTCTATGTTTAACTTGGAAGGGGGGGGGGGGGGGGCGAAGAGGAGGAGAGAGAGATAGAGGATATAAAAGTGCTTCCTTATTATATATACATGTATGTACTGCCAGATTGGTTTCAACTTTGCTTTTAAGCATAACATGCACTAGTACTAGTGATATATTTAAATTAGGCAGGCAAAAGGAACACCTGAAAATTTGTCAAAAAATCGCCTGGTCTATTAGTCAACTGATGTAATTTTTGACAATATTTTTTACTTATTGACACCTTAAACATGTACATACAAATGTGAATACTAGATTCATTCCATGAAAAGAAACCCTTTGGTGACTTTAAGAAAACATGAACTCAATGCGTTTTCACCATTAACCCCCCTCTAGGTAGACATACAATATGTATTATGCACATGAACAAAAACTGAGCAGAATGACACAATATATGTCAATAGACTAAGCAACCCACCGTTGGCAACAAAAGATTTGCTCACACATTTTTTAACCGATCTCAATAAACAGAGGAATGCAATTAAGGCAGCTGAAAGTGGAATAGCAGGCCCATAGCCAGCAATTTCAAAGGGGCTTCTTTTTCAAAAAAAGTGGACCTTTTACTATGAAACCTTTGTGTACCTAGATGAAATGATATCCAGAGGGGACATTTTCTTGGCAAATAGGAGGGTTCTTTTGAACCCCCCCCCCCCCCCCCCCGAACCCCCTGGCTATGGGCCTGAATAATCTGACCGGCTTCAGGTCACATATCTACCTGTGTCCCTGGTTGATAATATCTAAATAAACACAGAGCCATGTTGCCTTCAGTTTTCAGGTAGCTGAATACATGGCTGTTCTCAGACTAGAGGCAAACATCTACTTAACTACATGTACAAGTGAAACCAATCAATATGCAATTAATTTACATCTATCTGTATAGACTGTACTATGCAGTGCATAGCAGACACGTCTAAAAGAGTAAACATTTCATGAGTGAAATATGAAATAAGTTAAAGAACAACTTGCTCCGTTTTAACAAAGGTAGAACAACACTGCCTATTTACCCAGGTACAGGTAACTTATACTGGTTATATAATGGACTAA
Organism: Lingula anatina; assembly: GCF_051362555.1. NCBI lineage: Eukaryota > Metazoa > Brachiopoda > Lingulata > Lingulida > Lingulidae > Lingula > Lingula anatina. Next base: position 47,911,649 of record NC_141768.1, read on the forward strand.
AGAAGCTATGTTTGTGTATGACTAGGTCATTAAAAAGAAACCTCTTTAAATTCTGTATGCCCCACAGAAATTCCACCTGTGACCCAGTCATTTGCTTTAGAAAAGTTGTGGTGACACAGTTCTTGGAAGTCAGGTTGCTGTGCTGGAAGACTCAAATGATTAAAACCTTACAAAGTGGATCACTGATACCCCTATGGGCCCTATCTTAATATTTTTGTATGTCACTTTTCAAACTGTTTTGGTGTGTATATTAGTTACATAGATAGACAGATTTAAATCTATAAATCTATATCAGAAATATTACCAATTTTATTTAAATTATTAATTTAAAAGTAATTAAAGCTTAAGTTCTCAAGGTATATTTAGTGCTTTTTTCTAAAAAGAACATTCTTGCAAAATGCATAGTACAACAGCATAGTACTGAGAGAGAGAGAGAGAGAGAGAGAGAGAGAGAGAGAGAGAGAGAGAGAGAGAGAGAGAGAGAGAGAGAGAGAGAGGCCCAAACTCCCGTGTAAATTTCACATCATCCAGACTCATCGGATATTACTGTTGTCCTTATTACATTCCGTATTACATACCAACAATAGTATTATATTTACAGTTACTGTTGACCTCGGGTTCACAAACAAGCAGTTGACATTACCTGGTTGAAAGGACGGACTCTCACAGCAACTTTCACACTGTCAGATGACATCTTTATCTCCCCGTCATGTTTCTGATACAGCTAGACCCTTGGCGACTAAGTCGCATTAATCAGATAGCTGCTTATAGCGCAGTGACAAGCCGTACGCATGATTCAAAGCTTCGACACAACTTCCTTTGACAAACGTGATTGGAAAGAGGACAGGCCCGGCAACTGGGTAAATGTGATGGCCAAGGCAGGTCAGGGATTAACTTATCCACCAAAAATCTTACTAATTCAACTAAGTTATGGTACCTCATGCAGAATTATTCGGTCTAACTGTTTTAATTAAACTGGCAATCTAAACTGAAATGGATTGGCAACGCTAAGGCCTGTTTACCGGTATGTATTTTTTCGTTGCGAGCCTCAAGCGTAAACATTGTATTGTTGTGGTCGGGTGAGCGAACTCAATTGCAACGGAACACCTACCACAATTAGGAGGGTTAAAAAAAGACTTTCGGCTGGCAAATGTATGTTTCAATATCTCTTTCTATATCTATATCTTTTTAAAAAAATGTATTTTTGGCAGCTATTGGTAGGTCCTTCTAAGTAAGTTTAAATAACTCAAGTTATTGAGCCAGTGCTGATTTCAAGAAAAAAGAAAACGTCAATAAACAAATTGAAAGCTTTTCTGATGAAATTTATCTGTAGAGTCTGCTAATAATAAACGTAAGTTTAAACTTTTCACTTTCTACGCGAAACTGAAGCCATGCCACACAAAGCTTAAATAATAAAGCTTCAACTTCCTGAAGAAACTGAAAAGTTTATACTTATGATCATGGTCGTACGTTTTTTGTTTTAATCACACAAAATTGGTAGTATAAATTAAACCTCACACGTGTACAAATGTAATGTTGCCTCATCAATATCAGATCTCCCTGTAGGCCTACAGTCTCTGTACACAAATATAAACGTTAAAGGTGCCTTAAAACTATTGTTCTTTAGCCAGTGCAGTGTTGCGTTACAGGCTAACTGCAATCCCTTTGGGCAGATACCCTGTCTAATTTTAACTAGCATTTTCTCACCTTTGTGCTATTATTATTTATTTATTTATTTATTTATTTATTTATTTATTTATTTATTTATTTATTTATTAAATATTATCTAAATGAAGTTTTCTTATACAGAAGTTACACTCCCTGATATTAAGGTTTCTAAAATAGTAGGGTCTATACAAAATTAAAGTAAAGGCCCAACCGATGTAATTAATTTGTACGAGACTTCTTGGTCATGATCAAAGTGTACAGAAGTTGTTGTTGACTAGTCAAGTATTATCATGATGCATTGTGTTAGAGAAGACACAAGTATTGTGAGGAGGACTGAATTGATTTACCACTACTAATGCTGGTCTGTAAACAGAATGGGAACGCGCTATGACATTGATAGCTGGTTTTGGTGAAATTATTTTTTCCTCAGACCTCAAGTGACATATTACCCCATCTAATCACAGGTGAACCAATCTTTTATAATTATACTGATATTTTCGAACAATCCTTGCATAATGATATACATCTACATGTATAATCATTTCCTTATCTTATTTTTAAATAAAATCAAAATTTCATACCGTGAATGATTTCCTACACCTACCCCGATTTTTAATGTGATCATTTTAGCAACGGGATGTTATATCGGGGCCGTAGCGATAGTCCGAAGGTTCAATAGTCCGAAGGTTCAATGGTCCGAATGTGCATTGAAGGTTCATTGGTCCGAAGGTTCGATAGTCCGAAGGTGCATTGGTCCGAAGGTTCATTAGTCCGAAGGTTCGATAGTCCGAAGGTTCGATAGTCCGAATGTAGGCCCGCTGTATAAGTGTATAGTGAATTACATGTACAGGGGTGGATCCAAGATTATTTGAAGGGGGGTCCGCGGATGCAAAGCCCCCACCCCCCTTGGCGTAGGATCTGGGGCCCGCTAAAGGGCCCCGAAAATTGTTGGTGTCTCAAAATGACCACCTAGTTATCTAGAGACACATCTGTGAATATCTGTAAAAAATCTATCAGTCGCCCTGGTAGAGGGTTTAAAAGTTAGGTCTGCACGGGCAAAAATAACGTCAATACTAGCATATTACATTAGTTACAAAAAAAAAAAAAAAAAAAAAAAAAAAAAAAAACAGATCTTGATATTTTTCATGGGATTGGAAGTTGACGATATTTAACTGCAAATGTTTATTTTGTAAAATCAAATGGAAATTTTCTCACGAGTCACGAGTTTATCTACTTTTTGCAGAGTACGTTTTTCTTCGTTTAAATGAATTTGTTACAAAGACAGCATTTTTGATGTTGTTCATCAGATTAGAAGTTTAACTGTTTTAGAATATTTCAACATGTTCAAACTGCCTTCTCACTTGTATTTTACGTTTAATAAATAAATACATAAATAAATAAATAAATAAATAGGCCCACCGGGTTGATATGGCGTTGCCACATTTCTATTTCAGATTATAAACGTTTCAGCACCTTCAGTATTGCTGGGGAAGAGGGGGTGGAATTAAATATGTATTGCTATTTGTGGATATTTGAGCATATTACTGTATTCTGATACAATTTTTATGTTTAAAGCCCTAGTAAGGGAAAAGTTTGTTTTCGTAAATGCTCGTAATTTTTGTTTATATGCCAAGTTTACACTCCAGTTAATTCATCCTCATCCCTATGAGTAATACAATACTGCTGTTTTTTTTTTTTTTTTTTTTTTTTTTTTTTTTTTTTGGGGGGGGGGAGGGTAGGGGAATGGGCTGTGCGAACAACAACATAGTTTGTTTGGAAATGCAATTATTCTATAACTTTTACATAATTTAAGTAATGTGTAGGTTAGAAGAATTTGAATTCTAATCATAGTATCTTAAGACATCGTAAGAAAATGTCATTATAGGCGTCCTCTCATTTTATGCGTTCCAATCTTTATTCAATATTTCATGTGAAACATGTATGGTGTTCATGAGTTGGAAAGGGTAGCCATTGCATATCCCCAAACTTCCCCACATTGTAAAGAGTAGGCCTAGTTCACGGAAACAATACGACCTATATGGATAATTTTTTACGTGCGTTTCGGTCGCACTCAAAACGAAATGATAAAGATTCTAGAAGCTGAGTTCACACGAAAGTTAATCACCCCCTAGCAGCTCCAGGATTGCTTATCTGATTGCATACAGTGAGAATCCTGGTGGAGTTGGATCAATCTACGTAGAATGATAGTTTCGTTGGGAACGCACCCTTAGATTCCGTTTGTAATTATAATTCTTAAAATCGAAGAACATCTTAAAATGTTTCGGACTATCGAACCTTCGGACTAATGAACCTTCGGACTATCGAACCTTCGGACTAATGAACCTTCGGACCAATGGACCTTTAATTTTCGGACTAATGAACCTTCGGACCAATGAACCTTTTTGTTGAAAATCTGATGAAAAATTTACGAATTTTCGGACCAATGAACCTTCGGACCAATGAACCTTCGGACTATCGAGACGCCCCCGTTATATCATGATAACAGTTTAATCTGAGTTCAATCTGCTGCGCCACAATCTTCCAAAGTTTCCACACGACACCAGTTCAGTGAACCTTAGTCGATCACTTGATACAGTGCCGCCGGAAAGTAACCTTACCAAAACGCCGCATGAGCTCCCAACGCTGCCCGACGGACCATTTGACGCGTGTTAACAAATCCAGGGGGTAACCAACTGCGTTCGTTCTACACACATAAAGACCCGATCATTTTACATATTTAATTAATCAATCCAGCTTCCGGATATACACTATAAAGACAAGTACAATACGTTCAATAATTGATTTTATTTCTCCTTTTTTCACACGCAGGTAAGAGTTTGGGCATCACAGGGTTTGATGCTATAGAAGCTGACGGATGACTGTTCCTGACAAGCTAGAGGCGGGTAATGCATAGATCTATTACTCACGTGCCACTGGTTTCTGACACAGTTATATCATCTTGAATAATTGAACTGAGAGTCATAAGGGAACAATGTCCTGTATGCAAGGGAAATGCAGTTCAACAGTTTTTAAAGAGTTCTCAACAATGTTCCAGTTCAAATAAGTACCTTTTTTATCGGCAGAGTTCTCCCATAAAATCCATTTGAACTCGTGCCGCTACTTTATCCATTCCCCAGCGTAATAACAATCTGCAAACGTCAAGATAAATTTCAAAATTTCTTTTCACCAATTACTGGCCTTTATAAGTGGCCTTATATCTCTTTTTGAGGGCCACGTTATTCGACATACTGTTACTTTACTTTATTTCAGTGTTATGTTATAATATTATATATATAATGTATAATATATATAATGTTAATCAGTTACAAAACATGCTATTGTTGAATGCGAAATGCGTCCCATAAACGTTTGAATATCTATGTCATAATTCAGTTCCATACTTATATGATCCGATTAAATGCTTTAGATCTCAATTTAAAATTTGTTAAAGGAGAAAAAGGGGAAATATTAACGACACAAAGAGTTTAACGGCAGATTAAGATGACATATAAAAATACAAATCGATGAATACCAAAGCTATTATGGGAGCATGTTGTAACTAAATAAAATCTAGGCTTTCAGAAACAGGTCCAAAAGAGTAAAATGCAACTGGCAATTTAAATGATCAAAGCAATGTTCACGTTTTTAAATTTTCATTCGAAAAGACTGACATAAAAAAACATGTTCATAGTTTATGAATAATACTCATGGCCATTTATGAAACTCGTCTTTCCAAAATCGACCAAAATGCCTAAGAAGCGATTGACCTAAAACGTGCAGACTACCGGTACTTCAATTCCCCATTTTGTAGTAAGTCGTCGTCAAAATGTCTAATCTGTCAAACTTGTGGCATTTGTCCATGATATTCATGTCGGGATAATAAAGACAAAAAATTAAACACATGTAATATTCTAAATTTCAAGAATAACACTGTCTGCTTGTGACGAATACCGTTACAAATACTCCTTTCGCGTGCATTCAATCATTCTGTGATTTTCCGAATTCAAAAATTTATTAAAAAAGATAGCGTTCATTCATGAAAAGTCTGTACATTTCGAAGGTTTTCAAGTCAGAAAGTTATATGTATTACTATTAGTAAAACACCTTTTAATGTCTTCAGAGAGTTCGGCAGTTATTATATTGTGAGCGGGTAGTTGTTAGTGATCTGGGGTGCTCCTTCGGGGGGCGTCTCGATAGTCCGAAGGTTCATTAGTCCGAAGGTTCATTGGTCCGAAAAGTGGTAACATTTTTATCGATTTTTTAATCAAGGGTTCATTGGTCCGAAGGTTCTATAGTGAACATTCGGACCATTGAACCTTCGGACTATCGCTACGGCCCCCTCCTTCGTCATTCCCCGACTTCGGTGACATTATATTTGAAAAGTCTATCGTTGTAATTTTAATTCACACTGGCTGTGCATTATGCGTTCAAATTGCTCTCAGATCTCTCGCCGTGTAACCAGACAGGATTGTTTGACATCATCTTGTTGTGACAGCAGTCTTTTTACAGTAAAATCGACAGACTGTTGAGTTGTTGTCTTTCATTTCTGAAGCACACTCCACAGTTGATTTTATGTACAACAAACACTAAAACACGTCCTTGTAATCGATAAAAATGGTTTATCACAGAAAATAAATGCATTCCTCATTACCGCAACGGCATCATGGTTAAGAGCTTTATGAGGAGTTTATTGAAATAAATATCTTTGCGCGATCTGTCTTTTGATATGTGCTAACAATGTGTATGCAACCTTTATTTTTGTAATTCAAAGCGTCTTTAACATGGACGTCCGATGCAGGTGGTAAGGATGGATTGTAAAAAATAATGAAAATGGGAGATGTTGAAAAATGTTTTTCAAGTTGTATACTCCGGTTGATATTCCAATTCATTGTCCTCCAATCTGGGTGGTTTTGGTGAAACTTTTCTCATCTTTTTTGTCTTCTCTCCTTTCTTGTTTGCCTTAGCTTTCGGAAGACAAAACACCGCCCTAAGTCCGCAGCAGACGACACATAATATGGGGACGCCGACGATGACAGCGGCGGGGATGACGATGACCAGCGTAAGGTTGGCGCCAGGTTTGGCTGTTGGTGCCGGCGTACTGGTACCGTTAATTGTTGCTGTGGATGACACCGTAGTGGAGACGCTCCCTGCAGTGGGGGCAGCGAGTGTTGTTAAAGCCGCAGTGAATATAGATGTCACTGAAAATAAAGAACAATTATTCATCAGTTTTGCTTGACATATTAAAACAAATATTGTTCTTCAGTTTTTTCATAACTATATTTAAAAACGACACCTTTGTCTACAATATTTGCTATAATTCAAAATACAATGGGTTGTAACATAATGCTGCATTTTTGTTGTTTTTTAGAATCATAATATAGAATGTTTGCTTGTCACAGAAAAAAAACCAGGAGAAACGATTTAAAGGAACAATTCCTATTTGAAAAACTAGATTATATTTTGTTTCAACCCGATATCATTGCCACGGGTAACTCTGTGTAACCCCGCGAAATCAGATATAAGCTTTGGTTTGTAGTTTCCAAAGTCAGACACTTTGGACAAGCTGGTGAAATACTTGCAAATATTTGAACCCGTATCAATCAATTGTGGCTCCTAGCAAGATGAGATAATTAAGTATAGGACACAAAGTATATTGAATTTTAAAAAGTAGACCAACATTTTAACAAAAAGATATACTTTCTAAGACAAACTAAGGCATCGAATCGCCAAACACACACGTCAATAACAACCGTAATATCAGACACACTAGAATTTTTACAATAACGCATCCTTGATCATCTATCCTAACGATCTAAAACCCAGACAATTTATTTGGGGGTTTTATGTTTTGTTTTGTTTTTTTTATTCTCGCAATGCTTACAAAGGCGGGGCAGACCTTTTTCATATACAGATAATATGTTATTGGCAAACGCATGCAAAAAACTTGCGAAGGAAACAAATTTCTACATGAGGAAATGCCGTTTTTGAGGTGCCTTTATTATTTTACGAGGTCGATACCAACTAGCTCTATACTACACACAGAGGAAATGGTCTTTTGTTCCGTCTCCAAACACGTGTCTGCAGATAAGAGGTTGCCGTGATTTCCTAACAAAATAGCCAATATTGATGGTCAAACATTTCTCGATAATGCAAAAAGGACAAGTAAAATACACATTGTCACCCCTTATAAATATCTGTCTTCTTGTCTGTCTGTCTGTCTGCCTGTCCTCCATGTAACTCACTCCTGCTTAACAAATTTTAATTGCTTGGGCATTTGCCATTTCTTCTTCTAACGACATGGAATCTTGCTTCATGTTGCTTTTGATAACATTAGCCTATAATTTGTTTCGCTCTCCTTTTGTCACGTTTTCCCTTCTCCATAAATCTATTCGTGTCTTCATGCAACGCTTGGCAGGGAACTTACCTCAGGGATTATTTTATTTTATTTATTTATTTATTAATCTATTATAACGGATGTATCCCCACACCTGTAAACACGAACGCGATGCCATAGATTATGGCTATTAATCACAGTGACAGGCTAGGAGTCGTGGCAATAGAGTAACGTCTGAACGGAAAGCACCAAACAATCGATAATTGAACCCTTCAACGATGCAAGATTCCTCACGGCGCTGTCTACCTGACCCACTGCGTTCTGATACCTTACCACGGTTACCACTAATTAATACCCTTGACAGGTGCAGGGCTCTCAGTGTGTTAACTAGCTCGTCGACATTATGGTACTCGGGTCTATTGTTGAACGTGTGATAAGCAATTGAATATAATCGGAGAGCAATAAGAATCGATACAAAAAGCACATAATTTACAAAAAAGTAATACAACACGAGCACTATGTTCGCAAAATATTCCTCGCTCTCGTGATTTGAGTCAATCAAATGTTAATGGTATCATGCTCAAATTCCGCCCTCATTGGCTTTTGGTTTACAGGTTTCACAGACGACCTGTGCGACCTTCTTTTTTTCGTTTTAAATAGTATAACCTCTCAGTTATAACGGCCTAGTTGTAAACCAATAATCATGGCACACGATCGATGTACAGATACATGGCAGTTTCAGCGTTGTCTTTTCATGCAAATTTATATTTACTTTATGTATTTTATGCTAACGAGAAACCTGGCTGTACTTCCATGAAAGTGTGTGAGGAGCAGACGAGATCTCTGTTTAACCACCGCCATGTCAAAAAATTGCTCATTTTCGCCATTTCAGTCCATTTTCCCTGAGATTTTCATAAGATCAATCTTATTTTAATAATATTAATAATAATATATTAATAATATTAATAGTATTAGATTACTAATGACAATGGGACCATTTTAAAACTAGGACTGTATATTTGACAGCACAGCTGTCTAGTTATACACTGTATGCCTGTGATCATCTAGAGTAATTATCTTTAATATAATGTCCCCATAAGACATTTAACAATGCTCTACTTTCAAAGTAATTCATATTTTATATATTTATCATTCATAATTAAGCGTTTTCATCGTTTGCTTGACATAATTTCTAGTCCTCCATCATGGCTGTCAGGACATCTATCACGCTTAGCGGACACGTCCTGCAGTGTATAAACATACCTGTAGCTATTTCAGAAAAGCGGTCGCTTGGTGCTCAAAAAGCAAACAAAGAATAAATAAATTATGTTGGTTAGTTGGATATCCCATCCATCACTGTCTTTCTACAGAACAGAACAGAGCAGCTGAACATTGTTTCTTCTAATAACGTCCCATAACAGTTTAAATTCTTCATATTACCAGCTTCACAAAATTACTGGCTGACAGGTTAACAAAGTGAAAAGTTTGCAACATTGAGCTCCTTCCGATAAATGGCCCTATAACCGCAGTTAATTTTTCATCACTTAACACCAGCTTTTTTTAGCAGGAAGCAGCTAACGAGTCCCTGTAGACCGTTCTATTTGTCAGTAATCGGCCTTTGCTGTAGGGCGTTATACGCCAATTGCGTCAGCATTGCCTGCGCACCTTCATGTACCTACAGGTACCGCTACATAAAACAGTCCATCGCGTTTCGGTGGTTTTCAATACAAGTCTTCAGTACTTTAAATCCAATATAGTCTAACAAACATCGCCAAACGGTTAGGTACATTGTAACGTAACATTTTGGGTTTAAAAGGCCCTTTTTGGGGTTCCAACGTGTGATCTTTGACTGGGTTCACATACCTAGATCGATCTACCAGGATCGATCCATCTCCGAGGGGGTTCTCGCTAAATTGCTGTCAGCTTAAGCGGCTTAGATGTCTGGCACGCCTACTGAAGCTACTAAACGATAATAAATTACACCCTAGCTGCTTCAGAAGACGTGACAGCCATCTAAACTGCTTACGTTGATTGCAATTTATCGAAGATAGATTGATCCACAGTTAGTACAATAGGGTCTGGGAATGATCCCTTTAATCTGTTTACATCAGCCAAGGCGAGTATATGAGTTATGGGTTTGTATCAAGATTGAAAAAACGTTAACATTGGTAATTGTGCAACACTCTTCGATGGAAGTCACCGACATCATATTATTACAAAAACACAAGACAGCGTGGAGTAATATGCAAGCTTGCTGCGGGTTGATTAGACTAAGACCGTTGACAGAATAAAGTACTAAAAATGACAAATTATGACTAAGTGTAAATATAAGAAATTCAACATCAGATTCTTTTTAATATCAAAGCAGGAGTACCATGTTGGCCGAAACTAGGATCGGTTCTATTCGCGATGCGATAATGATGAACGATCTCCGTACAGCTTGGCATTAAATTCAATTGCAATATGTGGCCGACGCACCCAACTTGAGCTCCGAACTCCTCTAAAACAGCAACTAATAAACCAGTCAGACAAGAACAAAATGGCAATAAACTTTACGAAAACGAAGGAGGTTGTATTATACTTTTCAAATATCGGCCAATGTCATTTATTCAAAATTATACACTACCAAAACTAGGATGAACAAGTACTATATTATTTCCACTGAAGTTAATCAACGGATACACTATGACACTCTAATGAGCCAGCACATCAGTTAACCAAACCGAAGCATGGTGTCATGTTATAATGAGACTGTTTATTATTATGTACTTTTTATAACGAGAAAAAAACGCAATGGCGTTTCCATGGTTCGTGTCAGATTAACGTAAAGTCGCTCAAAGAAAACCCAAGGACACATAATGACCAGTTTAACGGTTTATTTGTTGACACTCTATAGCTACATGATCTACTTGAAGTCTCCAACTTTTGAACCATCTCCCATGGCTCGCGTCCGTCTATCTAGCTTTCCCAGGCGGTCTCCCTAAATCTCTCTCAATCTGAACTCCCAGATATTATGCTTTATATACCAATTCCTTATCTACGGTGGATTCTATACTGCACTATTTGCTGCATGCCAATTTTAATTACATGTAAGGCCATAAAAAGAGTAGAGTGCACAAGCAAGCGACTCCATTAAAATTAATTAACAAGTCTGGGTATTATATTTGTGAACTGAACAATGTGTGACACTTTTGTCTAGCAACAATCGTAGTGAAAAATTAAAATCCACTCAGAAAAGAATTATTATATCCAATTAAGATAACTTGCATGAGCTAGATTAATAAACAATTGGTAAACATGGATTTATGAGCTCTCTCAAGACCGCAGATCGCCATGGGAAATCGTGATTATGTTTAATGAAACAGAAGGAAAGTGGAAAAACGTCCTAGTTAAATAAAAAAAATCTAAATAAAAAATGCGCTAATATTGTCCTTAGGCGAATCTTGCAATATCATGAGTCAGACATACATGTACATGAAGTAGGGCAGGCAATGCTGACGCAATTGGCGGTTAGCACCCTACAGCAACGGTCTGCAGGGACTTGCTTGCTAGAACCGATTTCGATAACTCTAAATATGACAACAGGACAATGTGACTGATGAATGGAATGTCGGCTAACGTAAAATTATGGAGAGATTAACGACTAGGATGCCTCTACTCAGACGGTCATAGTACCATGTGTTGCTATTTAATATTCAAATTCATCTCATGAAGTTAATGTCTTTTTGTTTTCTCCATTATTAGCTTTAATCGAAAAGATCTCATGAATTATGCCTATATCGAATTACCAACAGAACTCACGAGGCGCTCAATTTATAAACCACCCCGTTTTCAAGAGGGTGTTTTGTGTTGACGCCAAGAACACTTCACTTCCGTTATGATCCTTTAACTGCCATGAAAGTGTGAGAAGTAACGACAATTACTGTATATACGTGTTTATTCAAGGACATCGCTTCTACCAATGTACTTGATATTAATATAAAATGAAAGCACGAACCCCGTTAAAAGATCAAATGTTGTTTCCATCATTTCATTAAGGACAGAAGTTGAAAGACACCCAAAGAACGCGTGGGAATGACAAACGACGTGTAATTCAAACGATGCCGTCAAGGTTTAAAATTTTTAAAAGGAAAACCTATTTTATGACAGTCTATCTCAAAACTTCAAATTAAAATGCTCTTCCAAACAAGGTTGTGCGACTTAATATTGCATAACACTACTGTAAACGGACATGTATTGAGCTCCTCACAGGCACTTTTTTCTTTTATAAAATGAGACCAAGAGATGTTTATCTGTCTGTAAGGTACCATTGCCAACAGGCCAGAAGCAACCTAAGCACAGTATGCCACTTAAAATTCCCCAACATAAGGTGTTCTGAGGAGAAAAAGGTCTTTTGATTACTAGCAGCTTGTTTAGAAAAATGCATGATTTAAATATAGAAAATTGACATAGCTACCTTTAAACAAAAAATAAATCGCCATTTTCTTCACAATAGATGCCGTCCTCCAAGTCATGATGGTCGGCTTATCTGTTGGTTGCGCTGTCGTCCTTCAACTTTTTCAGACAGTCTGCTCTTCCTTCTTTTGGACGCCAAACGATGTGTACTATAAGTCTGAAAAAATCTCTGTCAGTGTTTCTGGATAATAAGTCACTTAATGCTATCGACTTAACGAAGCGTGTGAAATTAAGATCGTCGAGAAGGTCTTAAGTTTCAGTCAGTCTCCTTTTCCCCGCTGAAAGTATTGACGTCGCACCCGCAAAGTAATCACATCTTATTCAGAGTAACAATGGGGATGCCAGGCTAGCATCATTGTGACATCACAGGTCCATATTTAAATCCTGGCATTCACAGCGACTCGTGACTCGTCATTGAGACCGATTCCAATAATTTCCATCTGGTTTAACTCAAGGTGCCCTACAACGCAATCGATGGACTGTTCCGTCTATCTCTCAGTTGAAGCACATTAGCAACTGAATGTTTTATCTTGTTTACAATCGTAGATAAATAGATCCCATTACGCCACACACGGATAGCAGAAAATAATAATAATGGGCAACAAGAAAGGGCTTTGAAAGCGGCAAGTCAGGCGCACGTTTCCAGGAAATTATGTACAGTTGTATTCAAAAATGCCAAGCGTATATTAATTCACTACACACAAGTAGCTTTTATTGGTGCATTGATTGTTAACTACCTTATTCTTTTCTCGTAAAACAATCTTTTATTGAATTATTTTAGTTTCTAAGAGCAGTGGTAATGTAAAACCTAGGTGTTTCTATGAACGATACCATCAACTATTGCAGATCTAATCTGAAAAAGCAGTAAAGAGAAAAGACCACACCAAGTGGTTTTAATTCCCTTGATTGTAGTAATACTGTATTTTTGTGTGTTTTGGGGAAAATTAGACTTAGTATCTCGATTACATTAAAATCAATATCGAAAGGAAATAATTAGCCGAGAATCATTTGAAACATTTCATTTGAGTGCTTGGTTCATTGAATAAATAAATATTTCGTTTTTCGCAAGACTTGAGTTTTATACATTCATTTTTCAGTGCTTAATATGTTTATTTTTCCTGTCAGTCTTTTATCTGATCATTATGCGGCGTTATCAACGTCCTGCACACTCTGCCGAGCACGAAGGACCAGATAATGTTCGTTCATTGCGTCATCGACATTGACCAGTTACCGAACCCTCTTCTGCCTCTGCTTCGCTGAGTGCAGGAGACAGGCAAGTGCCACTTGTACGATGTGACCGCAGCTGCACTGCATCCTGTATACTCCCTCCCGCAGTGGGTTTTAGCATTCTGCCATTAGGGTTTTCCTTTTACCTCCGGCAATTGAGGTTAAGCCTTTGGTTCCGTTTGTCTGTCTTGCTGTTCGTATCTTTGTCCGTTTGTCTGTTAGCAACATTGTGGAAAAAGTTGTGAACAGATTCATGTCAGGCCAGAAATGAGCTAGATTCTGGTGTTGATTGTTTAAAACACTAACTAGCGAGCTATTTAATTTGCATTTCAGTGCTTGGTGCAAAACTTCATTTCAGCCTCAACATTTTTAAAAGAGGCTTTTTAAAAGACGTGAGAGTTCTGAGGATGACTTCATTAGATGAGGGATCTAACGCTCTGTCATCTTAATTAGATATTCCCTTAATGAAATGCAGCGGTCGTTTTTTTTATTTAATCGTTTTTAAATATATTTGCAAACGCAAACTAGAGATCGTTGATGCCCAAGATACAAGTAACGATACTTGATCATCAACGGGTTGACAAGCATCGCCTGGTAGCGTCAACTTAAGGGGCTACGATTGTACTTTTTACTTGAAAGTGTTAATACGATCTTTGCATGATGAACCAAGTGACGACGTTACCAGTTCAACATCAGACCTTAACGCTTGTTAAAACAAAATTATGCATTGGGATATAGAGGGCAATATGAGGCACGAGAGAATTTCAAACTAATTCCAATTGAAACGAATTTAATACACCAGCCATCTTCAGAATGCTAAAATGAAAAGTAATTAAGAAGCAGTCACAAAATTTCTCATCTTGTGAAAAAAGGAAGGTGTCGCCATGTATAAAGGTTAGCAAACACCTATAACTGCCAAGCTCCGTTTCTGTGAAAAACACGATTTTCAGTCAAAGTTAAAAGTAAACAGCCAGAGACATGTAAGCCTATTTGGAACTGTGTCTTGAGTACAGTGTGTGTTTGTGTATGCGTGTGTATGAGTGTGTGCGTGTGTGTGTGAAAATGTTGTTTGCAAAGTGATAGGGCTTTACATCACCCATTCCTTTTTCTTTTTACGCAATACTATTTTTATTTTTTTTCTCTGTCATCACAAATGTTGTATCAAATCTTCATTTCGCTGCTGCGCTGTGACCAATACTAAGTGTACCCACATGGGCACTCAGCTCCCTGCTTCCTGCTCTCATATTTGACATAGCGCTCTCGCTATGTGTTCACTTACCACCTCTACGCCTCTCTCCTCAATTGCCAAGTCTTTGTCACCTGATAAAACATTGACAAAGCACACACTTGAGTTGAAATTTGAAATCGACTTTACTGTTGACTTCGCACATTTTATATTGTCGCAATATCGAATTTTTTTCCCCTGTGTAGACTGGCAAAGATGATTCGTGGTGCCGGGCGTAGTCAATGGATCGATTGGAGTATTGTCAGTGTAATCATGTGCGATGCTTTTACAAGAGTAGTTCAACATTTTTTCAAAGGCATACTCTGGGTTATAGTAGACTAAAATGACAAAATCGTCTACTTGTTCATTTCTTGGTTGACCGTCAGCCTTTTTATAAACTGCTGAGGGTTAGAGGGTTGGCTTTGAAAACAGGACTACATTATATTACCTTATATTACCTTCGACTAACGCGTTTTGCGTTCTGTCATTGTCAGTTCAAAGTACTTGTATGACCATGGTTGGAACTAAGCCCAACGGGAAGGTTTTATATCGATTTGGCAAACATTACAGATATTACTTCAAAATATGATTTCAAAACGTAAAATGATCCCAGTTACGTGAATGTTTACACATTTCGTTTTTTATCACCTTCTTCCTAATTTGGCAGTAGGTTCTTTTATTTCCCCATTGCTAACGTAAAAGGATGATAGAAAAATTATTTCAATGACACGTAAATAGAGATCGAAATATCGACTCCAGTTATTACATTCACTAATAATACGAATAGTTGGTGCTTGGAATTTATCTATCGTCCAACTGGTTTCTTTCATGTTCTCGTTTCGTGATTCACGTTTTTATTAGGGTCACAATATTTTCTGCACAATTAGGGGCGGATCCAGGATTATTGAAACGGAATGCAAAGCCGACCCACCTCCCACCCTCCTTGGCGTGGGGTTCGAGAAATGGCCCCGAAAAATTTTGGTATTTTAGAGGGAGAACAGTGCCATTCGGTACGGTTGTGAACTATGATTCAGCTGGTCAAAATTCCCATTAAAAGAAGGCCATTGGTGTGATTTTTTCAGAAATCGAAGGGGGGTCAGGACCTCCCTGACCCCCCCCCCTCCCCTCCCAAATCTGCATTTAACGTTATGATTGCCTCTGAGAAGCCCGGGACGTACACATACAATGTTGACCTGAGGTCCATTAAACAGTTTCCTCTCACAATTGTGTTAGATAAGCTAGTGGTGTTCTTACTGAATGCGTTTTCTGTCCTTCTTCAGTGTCTCAGAAAATATAAAACGATTGAATTATGTAAGTGCCCATGTCAAAACGAAACATAAAAGCAAACCCAATTTCAAACCACAAAAACCGGGTTTTGGGTCACGTGATGCCACTCGCGCTCTCCACCCCTCCCCTCAAGTTTGACCTCTTTTAAACATTCAACACTAACTATGTAATTTTCGTCATTTTTCAACTCAAAGACGCGAAGAATAAAAGGGCTCATTGACAGACACAAAACGCAAAAATGCAAAGTTAAAAACAAAATATTTTATTGGCACTAAATTGCTTAAAGCAACACATAACATGGTTTTGCCATTGAACTGCAAAAACTGGCCTTTCTACTACCCTCTTCTTGGAAGCGCATTCATATAACACACCCAAGCTCTTGCAAGGCACGTCACACTATTCTTCGCCTCATGTACCCGTATGGCTCTACTCGCCTAATATATGGACAAAAAATTACCAGTGCTAAACTCTTTTTAATAAAGGCAACGAGAACATAAAACTACGGAAAGGAGCAAAAATGTTCATTAGTAGTTAGATCATAAATGATAATCATTCAGCACACGCTGTTTTTTTCACATCAGTTTAATGAAGGCCTCCGACTGAGTTGGCCTTAAGCTAACGGTGGGAAAATTCATCTTGTGCTGAATAATTATCGTTTATGATAAAACGTGGTATTTGCATATTGGCCTTATATATATATATATATATATATATATATATATATATATATATATATATATATATAGTATGGCTGACAGCACAGCAGTATGCACTTCAACAATAAACCAAAGTTCAAGATACAAAAATAGTAAAAATACGTCCTGTCTTGCCTTCCCTCCAACTCGGGATTTTATTTTGAATAATGAAAAATAAACACTTATTAGAATACTACAAGTCTATAAGAAGGACTAGATATTAATATACTATATTACATGGAATAAAAGAGATGCATTTACCACTGCCTACTTAAAGAGCACCTTACATGTGTCACAGGTAGAAAAGAAAACATTAGAGATTCAGTTTGGCACGAGGCCAACTGTTTCATTCAGTGCCCCCAGTATCAGAGCATATTAAAAAGCAACACCAATGCTGCTCATATAGAATAATTTCTTCACTGAATGTAGCGAGTCTTGGTATTTGACTTCAGGTAATCGTCCTTCACTTATTTGCATAAATATTCTTGCACTGTAAAAAGTACCTGCACAGAGTTCAAAGTTAACAAACTATACAGGAATGCCAGTGATCTATAATTTGAAAAATAGAGTAGCTCCAAAAGTATTCTGTGACAAAGATCATGCAATCGTTAGTACACACACACTGGACAATAGAAGTGTCACCCCCTGAATCAGAGTAATCAAAGTTATTAACCTGAAGAGGCAGACTATAAGCAATGTCAGAATATCGATACAGTTGAATTGTTCAGTCAGAACCGTTTCTTTTGTGAAATTTGATGTTAATAAAATAATACCAGGAGCATATCATTCCACAGTCATTTATCTCCCCCAAAGTATTGGTTCAGTAGGGGTGACACTTCTTTTGTCCAGTGTGTGTAGATCAAAACTAAACATTGACCGGTTACTGATACCCAATGATGGATTAAGACGACGAGTCTGAGACAACACTGTATCTACAGCACCTGCCTTACATCAAAATCCATAAATACTAACACTACTTTCATCAAAGAACAGTGTTTACCACAGTGTATACTTATCAAAGAGTAAATTTCAATAACGCAAAATCCCTACTTATTTAAAAGTAGAAAACCTACAAGATCCGTTGCCAAGGAGGCAGGGCAACACAGCAAAAGAAGAGTTATTTCAGTTCATGTCTTCCTATACTAGTTCATGCTTTTGTCATACGTCAGTCTATACTATAGGCAAGATTTCATGCTCATCATTCGCTACATATAAATGTATTTTAAAACATCTCTACATAATTACAAAACTTTGGTCTTAGATCTAATAAATATTAACCAAAAACACTGCACAGATTTCGTTTGTGCTCCAGCTTTCAGTGCTACATAAACTACAACATTAACTACAACAGAGATTATGTCAGAAGTGTATCGAACTACGCGCGTGAGTCTGCGATCCCGAACACCCCTGTGAGAACGCCGAGGATGAGGCCGCAGCAGGCTAGACCGTAGGAGTAATGAAGCTCCTCGATGTCTGGTTTCCTGGCCCCGTATATCGCCACTCCGATCAGAGAGAACACACCTGCAATATAACACAACAGGACGCAGTTAACACATGGGACTACTTCATAGCCTGAGTGTGCCTTAAAATAAGAGTTTGTCACGGGATAAAAATAGAAAAATATATAATCAAATATATAATCGACATTAATCATATGTGAGATCCAGGTCTCCGTAAGTCTCTTCCCTTATCAGTGCTATTACGTTTTTATTACTCACAGACATATTTTTTTCAAAAGAGATAAACACCAGCTTAATGCACGTTGTTATGGTCACGTTTCTTACCAGAGATAAAGCAGAGGAATATCCAGACTGAGGCCACAGGACGCTTCCTAAGCGGTGACATACAGGAGTAGAGGAATAAGATGACCAAGGTCACTGCAAACCCACCGCTGCCAATCATAAACGTCCACTGCACCGCCTTGAAGTAGTCTGCAATGACAAAGAAATGGAATCAATAAATTATAATAACATTGGGAATCCCGTCTTAAAATCTTTCTTAAAAATTAGACCATCTGACTTTCTTTCAAGACCCCCTCTTTCAAGACATGATCACCGGTCTTCATTCAAGGATGATTCTTTATTCATACATGCACCTGCGTAAGTGGGACTCACCTTTCACACTGATAGTTCTTTATAAATCATAAACTGTTGAGACTTAGTTGTTCCAGTAGAATATTCTATCAAATGATATTTAATACATAAAGATTATCGCATTATACGACTGTTACACGCATGTTGGTCAAGATCGCATTCCTTCAAAAGAGAGCAGCAGGGTTAATGGAAGGGGGGGGTAAGGCCGCACAATTTTATTATCATAAAGTCCCATTTGCGGTTTTTATATAGCCTTACTTAAGTCAAAGACTTCACATTCATAATACGTATATTTTATACATCATATCAGAATTATTTATTCAAAAAAATTCTGATGTCGGGATTGAGGTTTGTTCTCTATATTCCAAAACGCTAAGTCAACATTAAGTTGCTCGTCTTCTGACAGTTGTATCGTATAATACTAGGCTTTATCAACTCAGTGTGGTATTTTGGGCGTTACCAGGTTTTTTTTATATTTTACCTATCTCCAACAGGGAGGCGGGAAAAATGCGCCCGTTAAACGATAAAGCGGCGTTAACATATCTTATTTATTAAAATTATTTTCTTTTTATACTCTATATCTATGAAAATACTATCTAGGCCACTACTGCAGTAGTGTCCTGGCTAGCGGCCACACAACATGAAAACCATTAACTCTGACCTCGGAATTCTTTCCGTCACCGATAGTAGGCCAAGTCGTATTTCACTGCGTTATTAATTTAGCCCGCGGTTAACGGGGTTCGACCTCTGCGGACAAATACGCACACCAAATACTACATTGTATCTTAGGGTGCATTTCCAGAGATTTAGATCGATCCAGAGATTTAGATTTAGATCGACCTAACTCCCTGGGGGTTCACGCTAAATTGCAGTCAGCCGAGCGCGCACCATAGTTAATTACCCCCTTACAGCTTTTAGTAGGCGGGACAGACGCTTAAGCCGGCTAAGCTGAGAGTAATCTAGTGAGACTCCCCACAGGGATAGATCGATCTAAAATCTATGGGAATGGGGTCTTAGTGCCTATAGTGTGTTTATCAGTTAAGTTACATTTCCCAAATGCCTCGTCATTAAATCTCACTTAAGTCTAGGGCGTGTCTCTGATACTAATTCTGACATTTAAAGGTGTAACTTTTACACTACAGTTTGGAGGTTATTTAAACACTTGTCTTCACAGTGAGAAATGAGGTACAGGTAAAACCTCGCGTGACACATGCTAGTGTTATCATTGAGAAGGTATTTTAGACTGCCCAGCGACAAAGTCCTGTAGCTGTGTAACCCGCCCCCGCAACACTAGAAAATGGGAACGCCTAGAAAAGAGGTTATTTCCATAATCCTCAAAAATTGCCATTTTGTCAAACTTAAAATATCGACTGCAGATTCAATTTACGAACCATGTTCATAAAACTCACATCATCATGTTTTTATGTGTGACTTGATATGTTAACGACCTGCATTGTCAGCCTTGTCTATTTTACGGAATAACACCTGTACACCCACTGTTCTCTATGTTCCCCTTAATTGTTACTTTCTATATGCTATTGGCGTTAAATGACCAAACTGAAGAGCCTGTTCTACAATTAATCAGCTCTCAGAACACGTATGTACTGTTAGTTAACGATGGAGAGCATAGAGGCTGTATATATTGACTGTAATAACTACCAATAGCATTGTTAAACGGGCTGAAAAAGCACCATTTAGGTCAATATTAATATCAACTGAGCTACTTCCAAATGTACTGCGCTTGTATACAGTTGTACCTAGATATTCATATATCGCCGGCAGCAGTGTTTTCTGATATGTTTTATATAGACTCATCATGTCCACGCCCATATTGCCGCTCTGAACTGCATAGTTTGAATCATCACTCGGCTCTGCTCTGCATCTGAGCATTCAAGGACGTAAATCTGGCCACTGTATTGTAATCAGCCGTTGTAGGCCTAATGGCCTCCTCGATCTTGGCCAAAGTACTTAAAGAATCTGTTCACGGACTAATGGTCCGTAAAATACAGTTTATCAAATTTTATTGGTCTTTAACAAGTTTCTTGTAATAACTCAACGCAACTTCTCGACCGTGACCAACGGGGGATAAACACTCCTCCCCCATTCTCATCCCTACCCCCCCCCACCCCCTACAAAAACGCATGGCTTAAACTTACCAGATAAAGAATTAATAGCCACAATTAGCATGCTAACAGTTTAATCGACCTTGACTATCGAAATACTCGCATAAATTAACCTTGTTTGGACGGTTATTGAAATTCTGATAAATGAGATTGCATGTACATTGTTCTAAAAGTAACAGAAAAATGGGAAAAAAGAGCTGCTCTTCACCTACTGGACCTACGAAACGGGGAGGAAATGTGAACAGGGAAAACATCAATACGGGAATAGGAAAAAAAGTAGCTGGGTTTATTCACATAAGTCACATTGGCTCGCCTTAAGATAAGCAATATAGCACTCCATCTTCAACACACTCGATTTATGAATTGCAAAAATCACGAGTACTTTGTAGTCAATACGATCACGCCGAGATTGGTTACACCGACGGTAAAATGTCTAAAATGAGCTCATCCAGACACACCTGACACCGTCCCATTACTGGGCATACTGCTGAGAGAGCCGTTTCCAGCAGGGACTGAACCCATTCTGGCACCTGCGACTTTCTTGTGCCTGATATCAAGATTACCGAGATCAATAAGGCGGTGAATACTGCCAGTGTGAAAACAAGTAAAACATCAGGATATTAAACTCTGTGTCAAATCTAATTACCCGTATAATATAGGAAGAATCACAAAGCAGCACACTGGTGTCTGGACAGTGTATGGTACCAATGTACAGTATATGGTATTCTTACCGTCGCCATCTCTGTCTCCGCATAAGTCTCCTGTACACCACCGCCAGAGGCCTTTCCACGTATTAAAGAAGTCTATGCGAGACCAGCCCATAGTGGCAAAGGCAATAACATTGCATATGTTGGCAAGAAGGAGGAACACAAGGCATATCTTCAACGTTGTCGAGCAGGATAAAGCCATATTGACGCCGTCTGTGCTGGTTCCAATGTATTCAGGTGGTGTTCAATGCACGAGACAAGAACCCAATGTACACTGATCCAGTGCGTAGTATCTAAGCAAGAAAGCGAGGACAGGCTACAAGCGCTGCTGGTCTGCAATAACCTATCTCTCTCGAACACAGTGAATGAGCTCTACAGTAAAAGTGAATGCTTGGTAGATACGCCCAGCCATAAATCGCGTCATATGTAAATAGGCCCACACTCCATGCACTAGTAGGATCATTTCCGACCTCGTTTTACCAATGAAGTAGACAGCTACAGTGTAGATCAAAACGAGGTACATGCGTGTATGATGCTGCCACAGGTTGTCCGTGATACAGCAAATCTATCCAAAAATGTTTTTTATCCTGTGGGGGCGTTACGTTAAATGATTCATTTATGTGAGTTGTACTATAGCACATGATGGACTGCTCACATACACGTGACGGTGAAATCACAGCAGTGTATGATAAAAAGGAGAACCCGTACTTTGTATTATCACATGCATCTATATTGTTACATGTTATTCAATATGACGCATATAACAGTCATATGGTCAGTGTGTCTTTTTTTTTTTTTTTTTTTTTTTGCTAATGAATAGATCGTGGGTCAAATATCTGCGCCAAGGTTACATTGATATCAACAGTGTTCCGTTTCTTCAAGTCACCCTCTCGTCATGTTCGTCACACACGTCATCGTGTAAGCTATAAACGCCGTATTTCTATTTGTCGTTCGTACAGAGTTAATGCCAAACACGTCAGTTTTCTCTTAGGCGTCCGTACAGTTAATGTCAAACACGTCAGTTTTCTATTTGCCGTTCACACGGAGCTAGCTAATATCACAAATTAGCGAAATAATTTGCAAAATCTGTTTATTGGAGGTCAGTGGAAGTCGCAACGAACAAAAAATGACAGTTAGATATTGTTAACAAGAAAAAAACTAACGTTTACTTTTTACAAGGAGAGTTAAATCTATGGATATGATGGATAACGATAACGGAAAAAATATACGATGTACTCTTGAATACATACAACATGTATTTATCAGATTTAGTCCTGTGGTACTTTCCTTGATATGATTTAAAAGTTTTCTCAGAAAAAATATTAAAAGGTTCCTTGAATATAGATACTGTAATAATAAACAGAATGAAAAATGTTGTGGAAATCTCAGAAAGGTGCACAGGTCGACAAACCTAATGCTCCAGAGAGGGTTGATATTGTTTTAGGTGAGACCTCTCATCTGGATGATCTGGTCAATATCTTTTTAGTTTTATTTTCCAAAGGGTTACTCTATATGAACATGTTAATGGTGGGGGTGGTGATACATATTGAACATGTACCTGTATCTTAATCACGCCTTGTCCAAACATGGCGCCGGGGTCTTCTGTGAAATATGCAACAAACCGATAAGAGTGAACTTTTTTTGACAGGTCTAGTTGTTTGGGATCCCGTATGTGGTTCTTTCTTTGTAATCTCCCTTTTCCAGTCCGACCTCTTGATGGTTTATCTCCGATCGTGATATTGTTAGTAGTCCGCGTTCCATTTTAAGCGTTGTCTTTTCGCGCTATTATCCTGGTCATGGTCAGAACGCAAGAAAATTTCAAGCAGACAAATACCACTGGCAATGAAGTGCAAGGTCGTGCACGTTTTTGTATAGTCACAAATATAGCCTCTTTAAAATATAAAAAGCAGAGTAGTAAAAATGAAAAAGAGTAAAGCTGTGAAATTGTAAAGTTTACTTTCTACAAGCGATTTTCGTTTTACCAAGGACTTTTGATCAGTTGAATAGTGATCATAGAAAAAAGAAATATATATTTATTCTAGATCTATAATATATACATATCAATTTTAGAGTTGTAGTACATTCCTCGAAATAATTCAAAAATAAAGTTGAATATAGATACTAGTACTGGGATATTATACAAAATGCATTCCCAAGTGGAAAGGTCCACTGGCCGACAATCCTATTGTTTCAGATGAGAACAGGGGAGATGCTATCTTTCGATAGTAACTGTGTATGAACACAGTGGTGACTTTAGTATGTATAATGAACATATATCTCACACACTCCCTGTCCAAAGATGACTTGACGGCCTTGGAAAATACAATAAACAAATGGAACTGATTTTCTGACGGATTTAGTTTGTACGTTGGTACTTGGGGTCCAATGTCTCTCTCTTCTTCAGTTTTGATATGGTGTATCCAGATGATAGTGCTAGCCGTCGACGCAGTCCAAGGGACCACGGGAACCTAGAGAACGGTTTATTATTTTGAATCTAAGAAGTTACAATTATAACTCGAGCTAAAAAATTGTCAAACAGCTTATGTTGCGTGATTGCCTGTACTTTCTTTTTTTCCGAAGTTTCTTGTGACTCACCGTGTTTAACAACCGCTGCGTCGCATAATTTCTTAAACTTCCCGCTGGAGACCAGTTTGTTGAACCCTACGTTCCAATAGGAGTTGAAGTCGTTGTCTTTCCGTGTCATCATTCCGTTGCCAGCCAGCGTGCAATAAAAACCACCCCAAGGGACTTGTTCAATCTCAGGGTTGGCTCTTGATGTGTAGCCTGTCATGTGGACTGCAGGTACAAATGCTACATCTATCTGTTAGTGATAAGGGGTTAAATATAATTTTCAAAATACTTTTAAATTCCATAAATCAAGAAGAGCATAATTAAACATTGCATTGCACATTAATGTAATAGGGAACTTAACAAGGAAATTGAATGCCACTGATAAAACGGTAAATATTATTAAACCAAACTCGACATTCTTAACAATATAGATATCGAACACTGATCTATATTTTAAGGTCAAAATCAGACATGTTAATTATCATACCTCGTCACTTTTCAACTTGGCTACGATATTTTCAAGGTTATTAACGTGGTCGCTGGTCATATTGTCCTGACCTGTTACGTCAGTCCATCTGGACAGACACTTTTCATCACTAAACCACCCATCAACGAAACCTAAAACAATACAGTTGATTTGATTTCTTTCAAATTTATCCATTTATTCATTTATTATTTATTTATTTATTCATTTACCAAACCTCCATAAATGTGCTATAGCAGTTAGTAACTTCATTTGCCTAAATAATCTGTTGTTCCAAGAAACCACAGTTGTAACAATGAATACGTAACAGTACTGATGATACTCTTTGTTAAATAGCGTATAATGTCATTAACAAGTGCGCAGCCTAAAACCTTGGCTTAAGCTTGAAACACTAATGCTTATCAAAGTTTTATGCTTTGGCTAATAAATGCCATTTACCAATTTTCTTGTTAGCTAAATTTTTGGAAGGAAACGAAGCAGCGTTCCCCGTCTTCATATATAAATAGCTGATCGGGGCCTTAAAGAATGACGAAGAAAAACTGAACACCTGGATCCTCTCTAAGGTACGAAACCAGCCGGTGCAGGCATCATACCAACGGCCCATCAAACCTGAAATGTAGAATAATTCCAACGCTATAGAGATGTTTGCTTACAGCGTTTACATGAATAATGCCGGTCTAAAAGATTTTGAGCCAGAAAGTCATTTTTTGTCAAGACCAACGTTTCATTTTAATTGTGAAAAAAGGGAAGTTTTTTAGCAATTCACATTAATTAAGCGGTGGACTTGTATCAATTTACGCTGTGTCCAAGGGGATAAAAATGTTTATCACGTTAATAATAAAATGCAAGATATTAATAAAAATGAGATGAAAATGAAAGATTCTGAAATGGTGTAGTCAACAAGACATCACTAAAACACTCCACGTACCCTGGCCGCCGTGTGAGGGTTGTCCTGGGGTGGTGTCCCAGCAGTTGGTATGCTTGTCCCATATAGTACGACAGTCCATGCCAGCCTCGGTGCAAACTGTAGGAATTTTTAAATTTAAATTGTCTTGGCTTTCTTTGCAATATTTGACCCCAAAATCATAATATCCCCAAAAAATAATGTATTCCATTTGCTTTCCATCTTGGTAAACTACATGTATGAATGTGTAAACATGCATCTTTCATTGATTTGGACTGGCAGAGAGGATGATGGGGAATAAGCAGTGATTAAGTTCTAAAACATCAACGTATAGGTTAAAATGAATTTCTATTTACCCGCGTCAATTAAATCCAAATGAAAGCCTGCCAAGTAGCCAGAGGTGTCTCTGAAAATGAAAACATCACAGGTATAACACGACAGAATTTTTCTCCACAGTTATTAACACCAGCAGAAGTAACCGTGTTCGGTAAAGTTTATAAACACCCTCTAACCTCTTACTGCTGATATTACCGATACCACGCCATTTTTATCAAACTTTCCTGTAAGATGAAAAGACAATGCAGACTACAAAAGTTTGAAAATAACTACATATACAGACACAGAGTACAGTTTCCAAAGTAGAATTTTGACAAATATTACGAAAAATATATAGTTTGGTACTTACAATCTTGATTTTAAATGCTTTCTAAATTCAGTTATGTAATAGTTTCTGGTTTCAGATAAATTAGTTTTGTAATTTTCTGATTTTTCGGTTTTCCTTAGCTCACATTTTATTGAAATGTATTTCTTTTTATTACATGGCAAGTAATAAGTATCTTCTTATTGTATTTTTTTGACAAATTTGAATAGCAAACACCTTGTTTGTCAAGTCACCATATAAAACTTATTGAAAGTCAGACTTGTGTGGTTTTGGGGGCCTGCTGTAAAAGTTGCATGTTACACTTCATGCTTTTTCACCTCTTTAATATGCAGAGATAACTTTGTAATACCTTTAATGCGCACGGAAAATTTTACCTACCTATATTCTAAAGCGCCTAAAAAAGTGCTAAATTAAAACTTTAAGTCGCTCTATTTAATACCTAGGCACTTTCATTACTTCAGATGGCAGAGTTTCAACAGAAATATCGCAAAGACTTGGACAAGCAAAAACACCATTTCACCAAATGAAAAACATAACAAACCGTATCAATAGAAACAAGAACGAAAATGCTACATAGAACCGTGTATGTTCCGTCAAAAACGCAGATCATTAGTATTTAAAATAAATTTTAAATAATAATAATAATAATCAAAAAAAGCCAAAGGTTTGTAATGAGACACTTAACTGGTATTAGTCCCCCTGATATCAACTGATCAACGTTCTGGCACAGATTTGGTAAGATTTATATTCATTACTGCCATAGATTTGTTTTTTATGGCATTGAGACAAAAAGAAATTTCCCTCAATCCTGGCGATGCTTTCATTTGCTGTCTGTTGGATGTTGCTTATAGCAGCTGACAACACATGCCTCAAACACAGTTGTACCATCCACGAAGCCAGGACAGCGTAGGAAGCAAATACTTTTACCAACCGGACGAGAAAAGCCAAGCTACTCCATGTAATGAAAAGAGATATTATAGAGCAACTGGTAACAGGAAATTCGTGGAGAAAAAGAAGCAGGATGACATAAGACAAAGAGGAAAATGCTGGACAGCTGCAAATATTACGTGAGTGGGACGTGGATGGGCCATACTAACATGATGATGATGATGATAATATTGATTTTGAATTTGTACCCCGGTTAAGGAAATGGCCTTGTATTTTATACAATGATATTTTGATAAGTTATATTCTTAACAGGGTATTTACTCTTACTTCATACAGTGTAAGTTACCTGCAGGAGTAGTGCCACCTTCCATAATTTCAAATTTCTGCATCAAATGTCGGTTAAGGGAATGCTACAAACTCTAAAACAGAAAATGAGAGTTTTTAAATCAAATATAAAGACAGCTTATTACATTAACAGGGCTGAAATGCATTGGTTGACCACTACCAGCTCTCCTACACCGTGGTAGCCAATACACCTCACACCTTAAACTATGTGGGGTGCGTCCTGTCGACCAGAGGCAGAAATTTGGAAATATACTTCTCACAAGCTGTTCTCCAAACCCATTGTGCGTCCATCACTTGTGACAACGCTGAACCTGCTTCAACCTGAGAACAGTATTATTGCCCAATTGTTGGCTAGCGTAAATGCCATAGTTCTGGTACACCATCTTAATTAATATTTAAAAGATAATTGGTGTTGGGATATTTCAAAGGTCAAGCTAGGTATATCAATGCTCTACTACTTACGTCGCCAACTTACACTATGATAGGTTGTCTGCTGTTAATCAAAATTTAGTAAGATTTAATTTTTGGTGCCCTCCTGGCAATGTTCAAAATTGCGGTATGGGTGACAATTCATTTGGAAAGGGATTATATAAATCTTCAGTCATGTGGGGCCAGAGAGCGCAGGCGGTTGCTTAGGATCTTCAATATAAAAAAAAAAGAATTGCAAACTTCTCATCACTTTTTTCTAGAATTTCACACACAAAACAGTGTTTACAGGTTACATACAGAAAGTTGCTCTCAATATTTATATATTGAGGGTATATTTAAAGTATGTATGAATATACACATGTATTATGTGAATCAGTGCAATTTGAAGACGACCAGAAATAAAACAAATCAGGAAAGTTTAAACAAGCAGTCAACCAATCAAAATGCTATATAACAGAAAAGAAACACACATTCACGCGCTCACATAAACGCCCACAAGTGCATACACTCACATTTTCTCTTTCTTACCTGCTGCGGTGATGTCATTAAAACATGTCTCAAACAAGGTTATAATCCACTTCGACTGACAGTACTCCACTAGCAGAATACAAAATATGTTTAAGTACGTGATATTAGTCGTGTTGGAGTGTAGGGGTGATGGGAGAGGTCGAGATAAAACGAGGTAAGCAGCATTTAAGCAAAATATAGCTTGTTTATTAAATAAGGTGACTATTAACAAACCACCATACGTGTGCCCTACTACAAAAGAGGTTTCTCTTGGTTTCTAATTAGAATATTTAAGCAAAGTATAGCTTGTCTATTACATAAGGTGACTATGAACGTATCACCATACCGTGTGTCCTACTACTAAGAGGTTTAACTTTGTTTCTAATCAGGATATGATAAAACAGATTAAGAGGCTAAATAAGTATTACCTACGCATAATGGAAATAGTAAAGCACATTCCTTCTTGTGTTAATCGTGTAACTTTCACGTACATGTAATCTGGGATTATTGATGGTGTATTGGAACGATGTGATTCACTCTCATTGTTATTTAGTCTCTAAGATAGGAGTATCTCTGTTTCATTATACATTACACGTCTATAAATACTTCTATTTATTCGAATGCTATTCTTTCAGCACGTTCTTCCATCCTTAAAAATTATTCCGTATTTTAACATTTTATCAAAATCTTTTTAATTGTCCATGTTTGAGTAAAAATAAAAACGAGTAAAAACAATACGCTATTACAACCAAACAGGTTTAAATGGATCTAAAAACAGACTAATTCTTGCTAATCGGGATCGAAACCTTTTGGTAGATATTCATTGGGTAGGCCCAGAATTGATTTTATTATTTAAAATGACGCATAACAAGTAAATTTAGCTCATCTTTTTTTGATACAGAAATAAAAAATAATATAATGAAATATGAGATAACAAAAATAATACTTTTCACCCCCTTGAAACTTTTTGGTGTGTCTTAATTGTCAGTATTTTCTCTCTGTAATCCCTCTTCTGCAGTCTCTTTTTCGCTTTTGGTGATACCTACATGGTATTTCTAGCCATCAACGCAGGGCACGTGACCACGAGAACCTACAAAAGTTCTTTAAACTTACAGGTAACATACAGTATTGTGACGAAATAACGTTGTATGAAATGGCATCAATTTCATTTCGCCTGTTTTCGAGTGTGTTCTGTTCAGTGAGGATATGATATATTATTGCTGTAGGCCTACAGTTTTTTTATGTGAGACCACTTATTGCCGACTGAATTTTAATCTTGTTTATCATTAGAAAACAAAATGTTACATCTAGTAACCGTGGCTGTTGTATTTTACTTTTTAGTTAGGAAAGCTTTCCAATTTCAACATCTCAGCTGATATCCGGGTTATGAAGAATACTGCTTTTTAGAGCGGGTTTCATGTGACTCACCGTGTTTTGTAGCGGCATCGTCGCATAATTTCTTAAACTTCCCGCTGGAGACCAGTTTGCTGAGGCCTACGTTCCATTTTGAGTTGAAGTCGTTGTCTTTCCGTGTCATCACCCCGTTGCCGGACAACATGCAAGAAAACCCCACCCCGGGAACTTGTTCAACCTCGGGGATGGCTCTTGATGAATAGTGCACCATGTCTAGGGCAGACGCGAAGGCAACTTCTATCTGTTTGTTAAAACAATGATATAGATTTAGTTTGCACCAAACATGTGTGTGTAGCATACTCCTGTTTACTGTGAAGTTCATAATGAAATATCTCGTGGCACTGTATTAATTCAAATATAAAGTTTTCATAGTTACTTCTGTAATACAGACTTGACATTTAATATGGAATATTTTTTTAAATCATTTTTCATCAGTTTTTTCCTATTTTGCCGACTGATAAATGAAAATAATGATTAAAATCGTATTCTAATAACGCTTAATGATCTATTTGATGTCACTGTGACATCGGTTTATTAATTGAAATCGCCAGTGCCTATTCTAAGTCATACGACAAGCATTTAAAGTTATATTATGGATCTCCATATATCTAAACTATCATTACATATATCTAAATTATCATTAACACGTCCCACAAAAGAACATCATGTCGCTCTTACGCCTGACCTCATTTGCTACCAGGGCTCTCAAGCAGCAAGGCATTCCTTGAGATAGGTTTTTAGAGTTGAATCTGGAAAAACATTTCAGGTATCGGTCAAAACTTGTCCAATTTGGTACAATTTTTTTGTAGGACATGTAGGCCGTTGATTCGGCGAGTAATGACCTACCCACATATTTGCCCCTCATTCTGAACGGACTGGGTAGCTTTTGTGTTAAGTTGCAGCAGCATATCGCCTAAGCTAAGCTTCGACCCGCCCAAAGGAGCGCTACCAAAATAAATCATTGCATATTACACAATGCAGCAGTGCAACAGACATGATAGTCCGTTGGTTGCGACACACCTGACTACACACTTCTCCATTCGTATAACTTATATGAGATCTGATTTTTTTTTTTTAACAGCATTTATATCTAGGCATACCTTTGAAACTGAAATATTCCATATTAAATGTCAAGTCTGTATATTACGAAGCCAAATTTCGTTTTTGCTGCCCGAAGAAAATTGGCACATTCTTCAATTCAAGATTGGAATCGAACACGCTAAATGTCATACCTCGCCACTTTTCAACTTGGCTACGACATCTGCAGGGTTCTGAACGTGGATGATGGTCATATTGTCCTGACCTTTGACGTCAGTCCATCTGACCAAACACTTCTCATCAGTAGCAAATCCATCAATGAAACCTTAAATAATCAAGGAGATTAATTTTCTATTTTCTATTACTATTTTTATTACCTACCTGATTGACAATACAATTGCAATACATTGATGTAGGTAATCTTGCTAACACACGGATTTATTTTAAAAAAAAACTAAACAAGACTAACAAAACAACTGAGGAAAGTATAACTGACCGTTATTACAAAACATCGCCAACAACTGCAGATCCTACGATTGCCGCTTCGATTTCTAATTGATACATTAATGCTTATCGGTGTTATTTGCTTTGATAAAAATATGTGTCTTACCGATTTTCTTGTTAGCTAAGTTTCTGGATGAAAACGAAGCAGCATTTCCCGGCTTCGTAAATAAATAGCTGACTGGGGGCTTGAGGAATGGCGAAGAAAAACTGAACACCTGAACCCTACCTATGGTTGGAAACCAGCCGACGCAAGCATCATACCAACGGCCCATCAAACCTGAAATGTGGTTGTATACTATGACAGACAACTGCGTTTTTGGTGGTGAACTTTTGTCATCAGTAATAATTGCGTCCAATGTAGCAGTCTCTCTTGCGAAATTAACAAAGATTGAAGAATATACTTGAAGACATATTGAATAACAAGTGCTTGTTATATTTGTCTACCTAGTTTTAGGTATATTCGCCAATATTATTAATATTAATGATATAAAACAAACCACTGCAAGTGGCATAGGCTGTGCCTCACACATTTTGAGTATATTCATATGCTTAGAAAGGCAGAACTCACATTGGCAATATCGATTCCAAAATAACAAACCAAAAGTTAATATTTTCAAAAACATCAATTTTAAGAATAAGGATAAAACTATATCTCCCCATTGCAATAAGGCATGTGCCTAACGATACACAATTTAATTATTTAGTATCATTTATTTTATCTATCTATATTAATCTATATTAAACAAGGTCAATTTGATTAATTCAGAAAGCTTTTATTGATTTAAGCTGTCAAAATAGGCCACATTTTTCGGTGAAGATTAATTTTTGTTAGCATTCATTTAATTATTGATTTTAGCCGTTTTATAGCCATATCGTTGGAGGAAATTAGAAGAAACCCATTTTTAGAAAAACCGAAAACGACAATTCTTATGCAATTAGTAGTATTAAAATCGAAAAAATTATGATCTTAGCGAGGCAAACGTAATAATATAGAGAAGAACGCAACGGAGTGAGAAAAAAAAATTAAATAAATCTAAAAAGAAGCAGTTAATAAAATATCACCAAAACACACCACGTACCCCGGCCGCCGTGTGAGGGTTGTCCTATGGTGGTATCCCAGCAATTGCTGTACTTATCCCATACAGTGCGACAGTCTATGCCAGCCTCGGTGCAAACTGAAAAGATATCATTATTCAAAAATAAAAAGTTGGCCCAGATTTCTTGTTGCATATTAACATACCAAGAACACGTAGGCAATACATGTATGTGTTATAATACTGTATACGTATATTTATTGTCTTCAGTAGCCACAATAACTATCAATATGCCTCTCATGGAAATCATTCAAGATGGTCTAAACCGAGGCTGTCAGTAATGGCTTAGTAATGGATTAGAAAGTATGCAAAAACCCACGTGGGCTGAGGGTGAAACATAATGGTGGGACTGTTGTGCAAAAGACAAAACTTTAGTTTAAAAAACACAGAAAATTATTCTTGCATAAATTCTGTCATCTTTTCTTTGCTGTACCTAAAAGCTAGTCTGCCATTGTTTCTGACTCCACTCTCCTCTAAATCCCTAGAAATCTCGCTTGATTTTATGCTTAGTTGCGAGACTTAAGACTATTTCGGAAGATTCCCATTTTGGCCTAACATATCAAGTTCAAATTGCATAATTTGTCAACAACTGACATACTTAGTTACATGTAACTTATCAAGTGAGTGACATAGCATCGGGCAAACAGTGGTCATATTTGTTGAAATGCGATAATTGCATTTACTTAACATTTCGATTAAAATGAAATGTCGATTTACCTGCCTCGATTAAATCATAATGAAAGCCTGCCAAGTAGCCAGAGGTGTCTCTGAAATAAGAACAATGCGTTATGGATATGAATGTTAGCACGTATTTCATGCAGTGTACGTGACAATTTTGGGCAGTTTAATTACAGTGCACCTCGATCCTAGCATTTTATTGCTCATTTTATAGAAACCACATTGTGTTGATTAAAATGTCTTCCTAAAAAAAAAAAAAAAAAAAAAAAAAACAGATATGCCAATGACTAGTTGGAGTTTAAAGTTTCTCAACCAGCGGTAATGAGAGGCTGAACATTGTTGCACATAGTTAGTTAATTTTTCAGAATTCCCCTCAGTTTCATAAAGAAAAAAATCATTATATATAAAAACCGAAAAACACTTATCCAGTTTGACAAATACATATACAGGTTAGTAATGTATTTGGATAGCAAAAATATTGAACAAGTCACGACAGTATTAAGTTCAGAAAATACTTAAAACACTGGAAGGATTTGAAGGCGCTTTTTTGGGGACTACTGTATAATCAGTTGCGGGCCATACACTGTACCACTTCTTTTTACTATTGTAATTCGGCGGAGATAAGTTTTTTTTTTTATTTTTTCACAGAAAAATCTACCTACATATATTGGTGCGCGCCCCAGTCATGTCCTACGGCAAGCGTGAAGATCCGTCCTCCTGCAGACGATCCTTGTCCTGCAGAGGTGCTGCCACCTTTTGACGTTTGGTCGCCTTGAATGGTGATGTTTGGAGCCGTAGAGGATCTTGATACTGCCACTACAGCTATAACTATTGCTACTATGGTGACGACTGCACACACTGCTACCAGCACTATCAAAATGCGGTTTCCTGAACTAGAAGGCTCAGCTACGAAAACAACATGATTGATTGTTAATTGATATTTTGTTAACATTAATAATGTGTTTTAACTCCAGAAATTTTGAAAAAAAAAAACATATTGTCAATAATATATATGCTGATGACACAGTGCTAATAGCAGATGATGATAACAACTTGTCACTCCTACTGCATATAGTTATATCAGAGAGTAGAGGGAAGGGTCTGATCTGAAAAGTTTAAAGGCTGTCAGATACAGTTGCTCCGGTCTGTAGCATTTATACAAACAATACTAAATTAAAACTAAAAGTCACTCGACTCAATATCGAGGCATTTTCCTTACTTCTGATGGCAGAGTGTCAACAAAAATATCATCAAAACTTGGACGAGCAAAAGAAAAAAAAAATTACCAAATGAAAAACATAACCAACCGTATCAATAGAGAGAATTTAAAAAATGCTGCATAGAACCAATTGTAATGTTCCGTCAGGAAACGCGGATCATAGGCTTTAAAATTAGTAATAATAATGATGATAATAATAATAATAATAATAATAATAAACAGCCAAATGTTTGAAACGAGACACTTAACTGGCCTTAACCCCCCCTCCCCCCCCCCCCCCCCCCCCCCCCCCTTATCCACTGATTAAAGTTTTGGTGCAGATTGGGTAAAATTTACTGTTCTGGCATTGAGACTCAAAAGTATTCCCTTCTCTCCAGTCAGTGCTTTCATTTGCAGCCTTTTG
Source organism: Lingula anatina (assembly GCF_051362555.1). Lineage (NCBI taxonomy): Eukaryota > Metazoa > Brachiopoda > Lingulata > Lingulida > Lingulidae > Lingula > Lingula anatina. The sequence goes on from NC_141768.1 coordinate 47,946,601, forward strand.
GATGTTGCTGGTTGTTTCAAAACAACACATGCCTCAAACACAACTTGAAGTTAGGACAAAGTGTAAATCAAATGCATTTACCAACCGGACCAGGAAAGGCTAGCTACTTACTTATGACTTGCCATGTAATAAAAAAAAGATATTACAGCAATAACAATTCTTCGTATGAGATCTATATTCCACAATAAATACACTGTAAACAACTCATAGAAATATTATATTTTCTATTTTACCACAAAAAAGGCACGTAACCGCCATAGTAGATGGCTATACTCTGTTATAATCTCTTAAGAGATTATTATAAAAAAACTTTTTAGAAAAAAAAACAGGGACTGACTTTGAATGCAGATATGTATTAATTAACAATTGGTAAGTATGGGAAGATTGTTTACCCCAGGAAAATTCATTTGTTGGCCAAAATGAAAATTGTTATCCTTTTAATGAGCAACTGGAAATTCGTGGAGAAAAAGAAACAGAATGATATGAGACAAAGAGGAAAAATGCTGGACAGCAGCAAATATTATGTGAATGACGCATACTACGATGATGTGTAGGGGCATACTAACATGATGACGACGATGATGATGATATTGATTTAGAATTTGTACCCGGGCTGAGAAAATGACCTTGTTTTTTTATACAATGGTATTTTGATAAGTTATATTCTTAACAGGGTATTTACTCTTACTTCGTACAGTGTATGTGTAAGTTACCTGCCGGAGCAGTGCCACCGTCCATGATTTCAAATTTCTGCATCAAATGTCGGTTGCAAACTCTAAAACAAAAATGAGAGCTTTTAGAATCAAATATCAAGAAATTTTGTGACATTAACAATTAAAAGCATCAGTGCTGATCATTGTTTGACATCAGTATACACTCAAACCATTTCTGTGGCCATGGAATTTATTTCTCTATTTTCGACATATTTATCATCATTACAATAATAATAATAATAATAATGAAGCTGATCGCCACAAGACATATTAGCTAGTGCCTGTTTAAATTTGATGGTTTTAACCCTCTAAATGGTTCTTGTGGTACAAACGATCCTTTTTTTGCGTTTGTTGGGTCGAAACTACCTCCTGTTACCATGGTAAAAATGCATCTCCCTAACTTAAGAGCCGTATATTAATAATATAATAAGATAATTGGTGTTGGGATATTTCAATGGTCCAGATGGGTAGATATACACCACTGTTTGCTCTACAGCTTACGTCACCAATTTAATTTAAACTATGATCTGTTGACTAGATGTTAAGCAAAATTTAGTTAATTCTAATTTTAGGGTGCCTGCTGGCAATGTTCATAATTGCGGCAGGGATGATACAGTTTACATGTTTGCATTAATTTTGGTTTGTTAAATCGAATGTTAAGATCAGATTTTAAGGTCAAATTTAAATTTTACTGGAATTTGGTAAAAGCTGCTCTACTTTGCGGGCCTCTTCAAACCAAGATACCAAAAAGTAGGTTTATTTGAATCCCGGAGACAGCATGAGTAATTAAAAGTACAAATACACGGATCAGTGGGAATGTGCACGAGGGAGGGGGGTATGTAGGTCAGAGAGAGCGGATGGTTGTTACAATTTTTAGAACTGTAAATTTTTCACCATTTTTTTAATTCACACTCAAAACAGTGTTTACAGGTTACATACAGAAAGTTGCTCTCAATATTTAAATATATTGAGGCTATATTTAAAGTATGTATGAAATTACATGCATTATGTGAATCAGTGTAACTTGAAGAAGACCAGAAATAAAACGAACCAGGAAAGGCTAAACAAGCAATCAACCAATCAAAATGCTATATAACAGAATAGATACACACATTCAAAGATACATACAAACGCCCACAAAAACATACACTCACATTTTCTCTTTCTTACCTGCTGCGGTGATGTCATTGAAACATGTCCCACAAAAGGTTATAATCCACTTCGACTGACAGTACTCCACTAGCAGAATACAAATATGGTTTAGTACGTGATATTAGTCGTGTTGGAATGTAGATGTGATGAACGAGGTCGGGATAAAACAAGGTTAACAGCATTTATGCAAAGTATAGCTTGTTTATTACATAAGGTGAGTATTAAAGTACCACCATACCGTGTGCCTTACTACATGTACAAAAGAGGTTTCTCTTGGTTTCTAATTAGCATATGATAAAACAGATTAAGAGGCTAAATAAGCATAACCTTCATGCATTATGGAAATAGTAAAGCACATTCCTTCTTGCATGTATGCATCTTTCACGTACATGTAACCAAGGTCTATTGATGGTGGAGCGAAACGATGTAATTAACTCTAATGGATTAATTATTCTTTAAAACGGGAGTAGCTCCGTTTCATTATACAACCATTAAAAAACGATACGTCTATAAATACATGTATTTATCAGAACGCTATTCTGCACGCATGTTCTTCCATCCTTAAAAATCTCCCACGTTACCTACACTGTACTAGTATGTTAACATATTATCAAAACCTCTTTAGGTCATGTAAAAAGAATACGCAATTCCCACCAAGTAGATTTAAATGGGTTAAATATCAGGCTGATCCTCGCGAATCTGGATCGAAAACTTTTGGTAGATATTCATAGGGTTGTTGTCTTACAATCAAGACTGTAAGAGACAGTGATAGCTCCAGAATTGATTTTATAGTTTAAAATGACGCATTACAAGCACATCTAGCAAATGAATTTAGATAATAATAAAAAAATAATAGTATAAGATATGAGATAACAAAAGTATTACTTGTCACCCCCTTGAAATGACGAAAAGATCAATTCACCTTCTAAAGCAGCCAACTGGATGAATTGAAAATTTAAAGAATACCAAAATACCAAAAATTTCACTCACTACGCTGATAGAGGTTTCCAAAAGTGATGACTGATACATTAGCAAAAGCATTTGCCAAACCTCCTACCCAGTACACACTGGTAGAGAGTGCAAGCCGCAAAGAACACTAACTGTGATTACTAGAAAATGATAAAAAGAAAATTGCTAAAATTGTTATGTTTATTTTTCACAAGCGTTATACGTCATAATAAGACAGTTTTGAGCATTTACTATAAAAATAATAGAAAAAATACAAATGTTATCTAGAATACATACAAAACAGCCTAAGGCCTATAGCACTCTCCTGAATATGTTTTAAAATCTTTTGCAATATTTTGTTGTTAGAAAATATCTTAGTTCTTCTGTATGAAGGCAAACACCCCTTCGATATATATATTGTGACAAATGAGTTCTGTTCCTTTTAACAAGAAATGAACAATAAAGTCCGTCAGTGAAACAAACATTTTGTTCAATCTGCATAGCTGTTACATGTACTATGCTTTTAAATTGCAGATTATCGCTTTCCAAATTGGAGGGTCCTACGGTAAATAAAACAGTGGAAATTATTGAACAAATCAAAATTGCGCCAATATCACAAAAATGCGCGTCGCTGAAGAGACTCAAAAGTTCACATTTTTGTTGAATTAGTACTTAGTAAGTTAAAAACCTTAGAAATATTCACAAATCGACAATCTTAAGGCTCCGGAGAGGGTTGATATCGTGTCAGGTGAGAACAGGTGGATCCTCTCAGTTGGTCTATAATGCCTTATGTATCAGAGGGTTACTCTGTTTGAACAGGATGGTGACCAAGATACATACTGAACATGTGTCTGAATTTCGTCTTTCAACAACGGATATAATTCTTGCAATTTAATGGATATTAAAAGCAGGTTAAAACCGAAATATGCTCAAAGAATCCTATCAATATATGTTAGTCAAATATCACTTCAACAAAAAACGGGTTTTGTGTATCGGAGTTTTTTTTTTTTTTTTTTTTTTTTTTTTTTTTTTTTTTTTTTTTTTTTTTTGGTGGAAATCTTTGTACACTGTCCGAAAATGACACGGCCGTCTTCAATGAAAAAAAAAAGAAAAAAAAAAACAAGCAAACAATAGGAACTGAACTTTCTGATGGGTCTTAATTGTCAGTTAGTACTTTTTTCTCCGAAATCTCTCTTCTCCAGTCTCTTTCCCGCTCTTGGTGATATTTTCATGATATTTCTAGCCATCGACGCAGGTCACGGAACCACGAGAACCTACAAAAAAGCGGATCTGATATATACTTGCTTTACAATTTTTTACGTGAGACCACTCCTCTCCGACTGAATTCTAATCATGTTTATCTTTAGAAACCAAAATGTTAGGTCCAGTAACTATGGTTGTTGTTTTTCACATTTTAATTAGGGAAGCTATTCAGTTTCGACATCTCAGCTGATATCCTGTGTATGAAGAATAATGCTTTTTAGAGCTGTTTTCATGTGACTCACCGTGTTTTGTAGCCGCTGCGTCGCATAATTTCTTAAACTTCCCGCTGGTGACCAGCTTGCTGAGGCCTACGTTCCATTTTGAGTTGAAGTCGTTGTCTTTCCGTGTCATCATCCCGTTGCCGGACAACATGCAAGAAAACCCAGCCCCAGGGACTTGTTCAACCTCAGGGTTGGCTCTTGATGCATAGTCCGCCATGTCTAGGGCAGACACGAAGGCCGCTTCTATCTATTTGTGCAGAAAAACAGAGTATATTTAGTTTGCACCAAACATACGTGTGTAGCATAGTCCTGTTTACTGGAAAATGAAATATCTCTACTGTATGAATCCAAATATGTCAGTTCTCCTGTAATATATGACGAAGTCAAATTCCGTTTTCTCTGCAATGTTTCAAGAACACTGAACACTTAATACATTTCAAAATCGGAATAGAACACGCTTTATATCTTACTTCTCCACTTTTCAACTTGGCTACGATATCTGCAGGGTTATTAACATGGACGACGGTCATACTATCCTGACCCGTGACGTCGGTCCATCTGGCCAGACACTTCTCGTCACTAGCCCAGCCATCAATGAAACCTTAAATAATCAAGGAGATTGATTTTGTATTTTACATTACTGTTTTTATTACCTACCTGAATGACAACAATGTGGCAATACATTGAAACAGTTAATCTAGAATATACACGAATTTATTCAAAGAAAAACTAAACAAGACTAACAAGACAAGTTCATCCGGGAACGCAGCCTCTACCTGAATCTACCTGAGTGAATACAGTATGTTGTTTGGAGAAGTTATAACTTACAAGAGACTTAAAACATCGTCAACAACTTTAGATCCTAAAATTCCCGCTTCGATTTCTACTTGATACAATATACTTATCGGCGTTATACATGTATGCTTTGATCAAAATATGTGTCCTACCAATTTTCTTGTTAGCTACATTTCTGGATGGAAACGAAGCAGCGTTCCCCGTCTTCGTAAAAAAATAGCTGGTTGGGGGCTTGAGGAATGGCGAAGAAAAGCTGAACACCTGGATCCTACCTATGGTTGGAAACCAGCCGGTACAAGCATCATACCAACGGCCCATCAAACCTGAAATGTGGTTTTATAGGACAACTACATGTTTCAATTTAGCAGTTTCTCTTGCGAAATGGTGGTAAGGTGGTAATTTCCTCAACACCAAAAACATTAATTTTAAGAATTTTCATTAAAATAAGTAGTATACCTAAAGATACGAAATTTAAATATTTAGTATCATTCATTTTATATATCTACATAAATCATGTATTTTTTTCTAGACGAGGCAAATTTGATTAATTCAGTAAATTTTTATTGATTTGAGCCAAATTAAAATAGGCCACATTTTTCGGTGAAGATTAAAGGGATAACTCTTCGTATGAGATCTTTATTTCACGATGAATACATTGTAAACAACTCATAGAAATATAATATATTCTATTTTACAACAAGAACGGCAGTTATAGCAGTTATTTTGAAATCTGTGTTTGCCATCGGACCGCATGACCTCCATAGATGGCTATACTCTGTAATAATCTCTTAAGAGATCATTACAAAAAAGCGAACTTTTAAGGAAAAAACAGACACCTTTGAATGTAGAAATGGATTATACAGGAAAATTGTCATTTACCCCAGGAAAATTCATTTTTTGGCCAAAATGAACAGTTGTTATCCTTATAATTTTTGCTAACGTTCGTTTTTAGTACATACCCCCCCCCCCCCACACACACACACACACACACAAACATCACTTACCCTGGCCGCCGTGTGAGGGTTGTCCTGGGGTGGAATCCCAGCAATTGACGTACTTGTCCCATACAGTACGACAGTCCATGCCAGCCTCGGTGCAAACTGAAAAGATATAAAGCCTAGATTACATTTGAAATGCCATGCCAGTACATTGCACGTATACTGCCCGTAATACCCTTTTTGCACGGCGTCTGAGCGGGGGTAGACGGTGGCCGTGCGAAATTGCACGGAATTGTATGGATTTAAGGCCATGTAATGTAGAGGCTACACTCGGTGTAGCCCGTAGCTCCTTGCGATTTCAAAAAAAAAATTGTTCGGACAATTTCATCGCACGGCCCCGTGTAAATGTAATCTAGGCTTGTTTAATTTGTTAACAACCGAAATTTGTCGTTAAATTATTAAGTGAGTGATAGAGCGTCAGATGGGGGGGGGGGGGGGGGGGGCAGTGATCAAATTATTTAAAATTCGACAAATTACTTAACATTCGATGAAAACGAAATGTCGATTTACCTGCGTCGATTAAATCATAATGGAAGCCTGCCAAATAGCCAGAGGTGTCTCTGAAACAGGAACAATACAGCTACCAGCATGTTGAATGGATATGAATGTAAGAACGTGTTTCATATGTGACAATTTAAGCATTTATTGCTTTTTTTTATGGAAACCACACTGTGTTGATTAAAATGCATTAATAAGAAATGACTAAGGATATGTCAATGAATAGATAGAGTTTCTAAAGCGGCGGTATTGAAAACCTTATAGGCCTACAATATGGCTGTACACTGTTGTACATAGATCGGTAATTTTGCAGAATTCTCCTTAATTTTATACAGAAAACATACGTTTTTGTCATGGTTTTTCCTTAATCGAGTTATGTGGTGTTTTTGATAAACATCTCTGTTTTCAAGAAATTAGTTTTGTTATTTACGGATATTTCGGTTTACCTTAGTTCTCATTATATATAAAAGGCTTGAATTTATCAAAACCGAAAACTAATTATCTACTTTTCCAAACACACATATAAGTACGTAGTTTATTTGAATGACAGATATATTTGTCAAAGTCACGACAGTATTAAATTCAGAAAATCCTAGAAGTCTAGAAGGGTTTGAGGACGTCTTTTGTGCCTACTGGCAGCACAGGCTTCAAACATCTGCGCATGTGCGAAAAGTGTGCTGTTTGAAATGAACAAGTTGGTGAAATTGACAAAGCCTGCCGGTGTTTACCGTGTGGTTGATTTTATTTCATTTGCTCTCTGGTGTCTTTCTGAAAATTTACATTAGAAATGTTATATTGATTTTATGTTTTAAAAAGTAAATCCGTCGGAATTCCTTAGAATAACATTAATTTTACCTTCATTTTTAAGGGGATTCCCATTGTATTTATAGTGTTATATGTGGCCCCAATGGGGATTTTCACACCTCCCCCACTCTTGATTAATAAAATTCTTCATCGGCCAGATTGAAAATGATATTGCAAAATACATTCAAAATCGTAGGAAGGTTAATTGCAGATAATACTGCGAGGACATTCTTGTGCAAGGGCAAACTTGGCCAATATAATTTTTTTTCTTCGTCTCCCGGTTTTGGGGCGCCTGTTCTAATTTTTGAAAGCGAGGCAATGGAACCAAACAATACGATGCAATTTGTAATCTCGAAAAAATTGCCATTTTCAATAAAGACCATAGCATGGAGTAAATCGAAATGCGACTCGTTTATTATTATGATCTTTAATAATCATTAATATTAAATATACGATTTAAGAAGTTCTTGTTCCTGGCCTATTTATTAACTTAATTGATTTTTTAAAGTATTTGGAGATTAAAAGCACAAAAGTTGTCTGGTTTCATATCGAGGCACCCCATTTCGTTCGTGTGCTCCTACTGGCACTGTATAAGCAATCGCGGGTTATGCCACGTCTTTTTACTATGGTATTTTTATCGGCAGAGATATTTCTTTTCCACAGAAAAATCTACCTACATATATTCGTGAGCGCCCCAGTCATGTCCTATGGCGATCGTGAAGATCCGTCCTCCAGATGACGATGAGACTGCAGAGCCTGAGCTCCCACCAGAACTCCCAGCAGACGATCCTTGTCCAGAGGTGCTGCCACCTATTGTAGTTTGGTCGCCTTGAATGGTGATGTTTGGAGTGGTCGAGGATCTCGATACTGCCACTACAGCTATAACTATGGCAATTACGGCGACGATTGCACACACTGCTACCAGTACTATCAAAATGCGGTTTCCTGAAGACGCAATTAGGAAAATAAAATAAATAGTTACAACGTTTTGTTGACAGTAATGATGAATTCAAACCTTAGGAAACAGCCAGAGAAGAATTTCGTCAGCTGTGTTATGTAAAGAAAATAAAGAATTCTTTCTTCAGTCAACAGCTTATTATTGAAATAATTTACTATATTTTGATGCCTAATAGAGCATCTTAATCTGGAAATGAGGCTACCCGGGTGTATTTTGGACAGATTTTGGAAATGATTTGATTTTAAGATCTGAAGTTACCTGCAGGAGCAGCGCCACCTTCCATGATTTCAAATTTCTGCATCAATAATCGGCGAAGGAAATGTTAACCACTCTGAAGAGGAAAATAAGACAGCTTTACTAAAACTCAAATATTTAGACAGTTTGCTGCACAGAATAAAAGCATGGGACATACGGGTGAAGGGCGACACAACGCGACAGTGTAACCATTTTCAATGCGTCGGCGATATAGCTGTCCCAAGCAGAGGTATCCCTCTTCATAAGGAATACGACAAGGTTGTACGGTAATATCTTTATTTTCAACATATTCATCACAGATAATAATAATAATAATAATAATAATAATCGCCGAAAGGAGAAATAGGCCTACAAGTACATGTAGATATTTTCAACAAAATCAGCCATGCACTAATGTTAGAATAGGCGAGAAATCTTTTTTCTATTTATCTTTTAGTCATAAAAGGATGGTAACGTAAATGTAACCCTAGCACGATGCAACTGGTGAAAAACGCACCCAATGACAATTTTAGCGCCATGCTACACAAGAGCGAGTTGTCAGACTGGAACGTAAATCTAAATCATCTCAGTGGACAGGTTTATGACAAGCCTAGATGTACACATAAACGTAAAACGTGCAGGTCTAACCACATGTTTCCATGCTCCAACTAGTTTAAATAAAGCCCCGTACGATTTCGAAAGTACTTAATAATTCTTTACTGATACTTACTTTATATCATCAGGTCGCTTGTGAAGTTCTATTCGGTCTACTTAGATGATTTATACACTTATACATATGACCATTATCTTGTGCCTAAATTCTTTTTAATGTGCCTCACAACAAAAAAATTACGTATTTTGATTTTGAACTTATTTTACCTCTCCGAAAATAATTATTTTCCTAATAATTATCTAACCAGGTTGACTTGGGACAAAAAAATTGTTAGAATTTGACGAAGATGCATATTTCACCTTTACAACTGAGTGTAATCGACCTACGGAGACCGATAGTTTCGAGGGGACGGAACCCTAAGTACCCTTATGGTCTATACATAAAGAGGGGTTATAAGCTCTGAATAAATAAAATAGCATGGGCCAGTTGATATGTTCTTGACGAAGGCTCTATGGAGACTGAAATGGCGGTCCAGGCTCAAAGAGGGGAAATGCCATTGTAAAAAATTCTCCACTTATTACTATAAAAGTTATTCATTGATTTAGTAGTGCTACATATACAAAGTATGCCATTCCTTTGTAGGTATCTGTATATCAGTTCATTCTCACAGAGAGAGTTGCTTTAAATCGATATATCTATGAGTATATTCTTAAATCAGCGTGACTTAAAAAAGACCAAAAATAAAACACAAGGTGGGATTAAAAAAAAAACAAGAAACCAGCAAACTAAAGGCCAATATTTTAATATTGTTAAAACAACAAAGGTGATGTACTCACGATCTCGCTCTCTCTCTCTCTCTCTCTCTCTCGCTCGCTCGCTCACCTGCTGTGGTGCTTTCGTTGAAACCAATGTCTTACACACGAAGACAAACAACCGTGACCTTGGATGATGCTACTCTGCAGGTAGAGAACATAACAGAATACAAATATGCTAAATATACACCCCTAGTCGTGCTGGGACTGCAGGGCTCGGAGAAGAAGGGGGGATAGGACAAGACAAACAACATTATAGCAAGGGGATATTTCATTTATCACACGAGAAAACTATTAAAGTACAATCTTCCTTGTAAAATAACCGAGGCGCTTGTATATCTTTTAAATTTTAATGGTGGTCGTCCTGGTCACCATCAATCTGTGCAAAGTATTGACCATTCATATAATAATTAATATTTCTCAAATTACTTTTTTTTCATGAAAAATCTGTAGCTTTACATTAGCAACAAATTCTTCCCATGTACCTCCCTTTGTAATAATATACCGTTGAGTGTGATATTTGTCCAAAAATTCACCGCAAGCTACAAGATTAATTGCAATGCAAGGTTTAGCTGTTGATTATTCATAACGGATATGTCTCTATTTGTAACAAAGCAGAAAAAGATTTTGGCATTATTAACATGATAACAGTAGATCTAAGCTTTTATACAGGTGTATAATGATCAAGTTGTGGTCTTTAACTTTGGATACTGACCAAACCTAAAAATTCGTGACATTTTACTATCTTGCCCATTTATCTGAGCCCTTTGAATTGCCTCTTTATGAGTGGCCATAGTTGCAAATACGGATAACAAAATACAGTGATGACCAAGCAGGATTGTTTGTAATTTATTATGATTCATAATATGAAGATTGTTGTCTGTCTGTTATAAATGATATTGATATTTGATGGTTGTGGTTCAAATAAGATACTTCTTGTAAACAGATCTAGATCAACCTCGGTCGACCAGACTAAATTGTGAAAAGAAGGGGTGAGATTCACAATGAAAATAGTGGTTGTTTCCCTTCTCTTTTTTCTTGCTTTGCAAAATAAGCATAGATAAATATAGGTTTAATAGTTTGTGTCAAAGCAGCGTGACCTATCAGTGCCCGTCTGAGTTTATATAGAACAAACACCGTGCACTACTGCTTATGGTTTTATAAACAATCTGGGTCATTTTATGTACGTGTATTTTATGACTTTAACTTACTGTGGTGCGCAAGAAATCAACAAATCACAGTGGAATGAGTGAATTTTGTAATTTTTGCGCCATTATTCGGTCTCTTTTTTATTTTTTTAAAATAACATCAAAATAGGATCGCTTTCAACCGCCGCTCTCTATCAAAATACATGTAGAAGTCAAGAAAAATGTTGAACAGAGCTAGGGTTGGGTGTCTGTTTAAAACTGAAGTGTATAGGCATAATAATATAAAAATAATAATATAAAAATATAATTGGAATGCGGTCGACACTCCTCACTGCACCTGTGCTACCCCTGATACTCCTTTACTCTTCTCATTCAGATACCCTCTACGGAATGGAAGTTACACGTCCCTTTTCCATTAAATGAAATATTGCAGGGTTATAAGGTCTGTTTTAGAACTCAGAAAGAAAAGCTATCATTGTTCCTTCGTGGTTATAAATCTTTTACTGTGGGACAAAATGAAATGATCTTTGTTACCTTATCTACGTTCCTACATGTAAATGTACTTGACAACTTTGAAATCACTTAAACAGTACTCTTTTTTCGCTTTTTTAATTCAATAATTTTTCCATTTTTGTTTAGTTTGTGCGTGATAATAATATTATCGATTTATTTTTTGTTTATTCATTTATCTAGTTAGCTGTTCATTAGCCTTACGTTCATTTAGTTATGACCATTTTTTATATCTCTCTTCTGTATGACCTTTTAACGTATGGCCTGTCTATGATCGGTGGTGAAACCTAAAATATTTTCACAAAACCATGTAATCACGTTGACCTTCCAAGAAGGACATTTACCCACACCAGTGGATCTGATGAAGAGATGCAAAATGGGTAAAAGTCTCTCACTTTCTGTTAAGAATATGCCAAACTGCACCATATTTTGCAGAAGATTACCTGTTTTTTGAGACAATCCATTTTCTTTTTTGTTTGTATAATTTGTCAACTTTTTACAGGTGCTGCAGATGCAAAGATTCTTCAGATCGTTTTTCAGTGCTTTCCACACTTTGGTTCAACGTTGATAGAGCTTATACTTTCTTTTAACGGTATATTCAAGTCCTACATGTAATATTGAAAAGACATGTAAAATAAAATCTACAAAAACAATGAAAGATACACTTTGTTTTGATAATGCTCACCTTGCTGTAGAAGACAGCTACACCACCTCTTCTTCACTCACAAACACGTTACAGCAGGTCAAGCCGTGACCTGTATCTGTACATGTATAATGGGTGACGGCCTCCAGGATGTTAGAGACAATTTACCTGTCTAACCACCCGACCCCCATTCGCTCAAGCACAACAAAAGAAGAAGAAAATAACTAAGTTAATGCCTCTTATTGTCCTTGGGCGCATTCACAGTGGAGTTGTGCAGACTCAGCTTAGAACACACCTTCTTAGCACAACGTGTAATAACGGTTTCAAACTAAAGGTGGTTATTCTCTCAATACGCAATACGACATATGGTTAAATGGATTAATTTGGTTTTAAAAGTCATAGTCCATTCTTCTTGCAAACTTCAGTTTGGACTAAGTTACAACTTGACTGGAAATTGGGTCCCGTGTACCGGTTTGTAAGGAGTTGTTAAACATACCTAAGGACTCATTTCCAATGACACGATCGGTCTACGTAGATCGATCCAACTCCGCAGGGACTCTCGCTGAATGCAATCAGCTTAACTGAACGACACGCCTCTTCTTTTTTCCAACATACTCACACAATCACCAGCTTTTCAATATTCTTCTAAACGCCAGTGGGAGGCGTATTAATCTGTTAATATGATTGCATTCAGCGAAATTTCCCGCGAAGTTGGATCGATCTTACGTAAAAGATAGGTTTGATACTATAGTCTTGGGAATGGGCCCTAAAGAGTGCAAACACTCTGCTGACAACGGGAGCAAATACAGTGCACAGTGTAAATATAGTGAACGTGGGTATATAAAAGGTAATTCCTTGGCGTCTAATTCACAAATTTACCCTGGCAATACGTCGACTAAAAGGCACGGGTTTTCGACACTTTTTTCGCGCAAATGTATTAGTAATATAAAAGTAAATATTATATCCTGGACTACAATTTCTGTAATTTCTTTTTATACTTAGTAAAAATGTTAGTGCAGCTATGACTATCTTTGGTAGCTTATTGTGTGTCGAGATCCTCCAAATATTTACGGAACTACAGTGGCGGATTTGGGGGGGTGTCAAGGGATTCCTGACCCCCCCCCCTTCGATTTCTGAAAAAAATCACACCAATATGATTCCCTCTTGAAATTAGACTTTTGCCTACCTGAATGACAGTTGTAAACGGGTGTACCGAATGACACCGTTCGACCTCTAAAATATCAATACCCTTAAGCGAACCCTACGCCAAGGGGGGGGGGGGGGGGCTTCACATCCGTGGACAACCCCTTCAAATAATCCTGGATCACCCCCTGAACCATATGTAACTTTAGAAAAAGTGTGGAAGAAACTTAATGGTCGGTATTTATTTATTTACTTAAAATTAACCTATAAATAATTGTTGTTTTTGTTATTAGTATGATACCTACTATAATTTTGAAAAATTGTATGTAATGCAATTTCTTTGTCATTTTTCATTTGTCAGTTTTTCTTCTTTTCTTTATCATGTGCACATGCTAAACTTTGTGTTCTTTTTACTGTGATTTCTATCATATGCGAATAAAATAATGTTATTTATACCCTCTGTGTATAATAGGCAAGCCCTGGTAACAAGTTAAAACCAAGTGCAGCGTCAAAATTCGAGGAGGGGAATAGAATTGTTAATTTGTGTACTAGTATATGCGTTTTCATCATACACCGTGTGGTGCCTTACCCGAACGGCATAAAAGGCGGTCACCGTGCATTTTCTTAGATATTTATGTTATCGTAGGATGTAGGTGTTTTGAACCTAGAATGCAGTAGTGGTGCTCTTTGAAGGCGTGGCCAAAGCATTCCAGTCTGCTCCGTGTTCAGCACCACTGCAGTGCATTATGTTATAGTGAAGAATGACGACTCACTTTTTCACAGAATCTACAAGTATTTATACTCTATTTTCCCAAAGAATTTTCCATTCTCATATTACAAAACGCTATTCAATATTTCCTAATTAAGTAATTTCAGAGAGACTTGTTTCAATTCAAAATATTTTCCGAATTACTCATGCTTGGACCTTGTCCATCTCGAGTATGCATGAGTTTTACACGTGTTAGAAACGTGCAAATCTATAGAAAAATTGACAAATCAGATCCAACTATATATGACTTTGAAATGTTCCATCCATTCTTACTTCGAGAACACTCTCTACACTTGTTGACACTTAAAAAATTTTAACTTGCACTCAATAACTTCCTACACATTTGATTCTGTTTTAATTGTTTTTGTAATTATCGAAAGTGTAAGTCTTCTGCTTTACAACAATAATATTCAACCACCATGAAGAGCCCAAATTCTAACTTACGTCAGAGATAAAAAAAAAAAACAACCGATTGAACAAAGCTTTTTTATATGAAATTTTAAAGTTTTTAAAGTCTGGTAAAATTAAGCACAATTTTGGTGCTGTTATTTTCACTCATCAAGTTGACCCAGGTTGCTTTAAAAGGTGAATTGACCTGTCATTTTTATGGGTTGGCAAATGGCATTTTGTTATCTCATATCATCTTATTATATTTCTATTTTTATTCCTGTAGCTTTAACAACTTACTATTTACCAGAGGGTCGTTATACATCTTTTTTGTTTAAATAATGAAATCAATGCTGGTTCCTACGTAAATTTCTACTTTTGCGAGAAAAGTGTATGTAGCAAAGAACTGTAACCATTCACTTGACTGAAGCCAGTGGAGAAAAAGAAAATAAGAAGTATTAACAATTTACTTTTGTTGGTATTTTACAGATCGAAAATCGATTAAAAACGTCATTCTTTTAAGAAAGAGACATCGACATTTTGGAGCAGAAGTAACTTTAATAGCTTGATTTGAAGAAGCTATTATTGTAGCAACATAAAATTGTTGAAAACGGCATCAAAGTCAATGCCTGGCCTAAATCCCGTAGTCGCCTCCTTAGAAATGCGTGTGGAACAGGACAGTTAATTTCTATTTGCTTATGCTGTAAACGTTACTTAAACCCGTCTGTGAACCCATTTCGTATAGAATTCCTCCAAAGAAATTATTTTTGTTTGGGTATTCATTGCTGACTTTAAGCCTTGGACTCGCCCAGTTCAGAGGGGCAAATGAGGAAAGCTCGATTAATTAAACAAACTCATCGTTAGCAAATTTTTATGGAAATGCTTCCAATATTTGCCAAAATGCTTTTGTAGTACTTAAGCATAAAAAATCTCCCCGTGATATTCACTAGTTGCTGTGTCTTCATTTCCCCTTACGGGTCTCCTTTGGTTTTCGTTTCGGAAGCCCCCGTCGGTCCCCTGGTATCCCGAGGTAAAGGTTGACAGCAGTGTGATCCAGGCACTGATCTACTAACACCCCATTCTCATAGATTAGATCGACCTACATTGGATCGACCTAACTCCCTGGGGGTTCACGCTAAATAGCTGTCAGCCGGGCGGACACGAAAGTTAATTACCCCTTATAGCTTGTAGTAGGCGGGGACGGACACTTAAGGCGGATTATCTGACAGTAATCTAGTGAGACTCCCCGCGGTGATAGATCGATCTAAAAGTTGTGAGAACAGAGCCTTAGTGTTTTCGTAATTTATTGTTTATATAAGACCCGCAAAACGCCATGAGAAAATACTATTTTTTGATTCGATATCTGAAACAAAGCGTTTTCATAAGAAATTCGTTTTTGGTAGGGGATATATTTTGCAAGTCTGCATGGATATGCATTTTTAAGTTTTTGTTATCTTAGTATGTGCATTCCATTAGTCGTCCCCGTGCATGAAGACCTTAAACTAAGAAGTCACCCGTTCAATGTCTTTATTTACGCTGTGATGCGTCCATTCATCATAACCTGAATGTCATCCCCGCAAGTGGCTTTTTCACTGACCTCCTCACAATGCCTACGTCAGAATACAAATAATGTACAACAAAAAAATGCAAATACCCCGCCGCATCAATACCGCCAATAATGGTCGACGGGACGTGGTAAACAGAGCATTACGGGCCGCTAGGGGAAGGAGTTGTTGTCACTGTGTGCAAGTGCTCGCTTACCTACGCCCTTGATTCCGCCATCGCCCTCTCACTTCATCCCAATCTCCCGGCTGAGAAGGACGTACACGCCATACAGACATGGACGGAGGACGCATCGGTAAGATAAGCTAACTTCTTTATTTAGCGTTCTCGATCCAAATAATTTTAATGCTTTTCTTAATGTTCTCGTTTGAATTATTGTAAGCTGTGTAAAGTGAAACTGTAACTTTAGTATTGCGAAAGATTACGTTTAGTATCGAGGTAGAGAAAATATTAAATATTAAATGCTGGCGTTCGTAGAGCATAAATACAAAATATTGATGTCAACTGGATAATTCCCACATTACTGTTACCAGTCTCCACAAACAGAGTGCGAATCCGTCATCAAACGCTACTACTTCAATACATTTATTTAAACAAAATATAAGCCACAGCATATTTGCTAACAAAAAAGGGGGTAGAATAATCATAGTAAAACTGATTCCTATTTCGACGTGAAGTGTTCCTGGCTGTCGCCGTTGCAGTCTTCGGCTCCCTGACGTCCGCTCAGGATACATGCGCCAAGAAAACCTACACCATTGCTGTCGGACACGACTTCGGAGCCCACGAATACATGTAAGGCAGGGCAGCCGCCATTCTCCTATCTTTATAATGATAGTCTGTATAAGTTTCCTTTTATAGAAAATCGAATAAAAGTGTGAAATTAATAGGTGTTCTTCTTTTCAAATAACATAGCTAGGGTATCTGTTTAATGAATATACTGCTACGTGTCTATGTACCGGTATACCGGTATGCTGCCGCTCTCTCTCTCTCTCTCTCTCTCTCTGTGTGTGTGTGCTTGAATTTCAGTTTTCAGCATATTTTATTTCTCAGCATTATCATTCCGGTCTCCTGAGATTTGAATGTTAGTTCTTTGATCACTTTCAAGTGTCGTTTTTTAGTTTTGTTCTCCAAGAAGTTCACTGGTGTTTCTATCTGTTGCAGTGATAACACGGGATATTTGGCTGGATTCCATCTGGAGTTGATTGACGCAGGTATAAAACTAATTAAAAAATATCAAAGATTTAAATGGGTAATTAACCGAAGGATTGTAAAGCCTCCTGCTAATTATATTGTTTTATTTATTTATTTCTTCGTGTAAGGGAAAATACTTGCATGCATTATAAATGTATCAAACTAGCATAGAAAATTATTGGAAAACAGCGTATTTTATTTATTTTTAAATTTTGTTATACGCAGTGTGTACCGAGGCCGGCATGGACTGTCGTACAGTATGGGATAAGTACAGCAATTGTTGGGCTGTCACCGCAGGACAACCAGCACACGGCGGCATGGGTACGTGACGAAATAACAGCAGTTCACTCAAACCTCTAAAGGGGTAATTTCCCAAATAATGGCCTCTTATTTTACATAACGGCTCTGAGGCATTTGTACCTTTTTAATGTGTGGCAGCATATTTATTAGTAATACGTATTTGATTCATTTTATTGAATATTGCGATTTGCATGTGAATAGGACAGTCACTGTTTTATATATGTATAATGACATATTGTGGAATACAGAAATGGGACGTTTAATTATACTCATTGAAAGATACATTTTCATGTAAATGAGCATTACCATTTGGTCAAGAAGACCTCAGTTATCATCGCTGTACATATATTTTTCTCAGGTTTGTTTGGGAAGTGGTACGACGCCTGTACCGGTTGGTATAAAACAGTAGGGCGTGTGCAGGTGTTCAGTTTTGCCAGGCCTCACACCAAGGCCCCCCTGTCCGCTTTTTATATCAAAAATGGAGGCACTTCGGTGTCCGTGTCCACTCTTACTGGAAAAACTATTGGTAAGCTGTGCAGCTTGTTTTAAAACTTTCTTTTTTGGTTGTCAATAATTAATTCTTAAGACACTAATTTTGATTTTTTTGCTGTTTATAGCGGGTTTTTACATAACCTGAATGTAGTAATAAATGCTTTGAATTAGAGTAACTAAAATATGAGCCACATGCTGCTTTTGCAGGTAATATTTCAGAAGTTCCGAAGGTAACAAGCTTACATTCAATGTGTATTTCATTTTTAAAAATAACTTTATAAAATGCCCGTCCACCATATAAACTTTGTAATTTGTATAATCAGCTGATGTGAAGTTTAAACACCCTTCCTGCAGGTTTCGTGGAAGGCTGGGCTAGTGATGAAGCCTGCGTTCGGAGACAGCCGAGCAGCAGTACCTCATTTACCGCTAAGAACGTCCCCACTCCCACGGACATGGTGGCCCAGCTTAAAAGTGGCGCAGTAAGTCACAGCTCCTTAATTATCCCACACATATTTCCATGTCATTATAATTCTCATTATATATTTTAAAATTAGATCTCACATTTTATTAGTAACTTACATCTAACTAGTACATCTGTTCGTTATATAAGATATATACTTGTTCATTCACAAACTGGCAATCCAATTACCAATTAGAGAATGGTATTGCACCAATTGTATTGTTGTACTAGTACAGAAATAAATTAAATTGAATATAAAACTAAGTAGTAATTTACCATCTCTTGTTAATACAGCTGTGTCTATTTTTAAATATTAAAATAATATTTCATCTGTTTACTTCCTTTAAAACAGATCGACGCTGGGTTTGCGTCCGTCCACGACATGGCCCCTTACGCCAGTCAGGTGACCAAAGTGACCGGCGGAGAATTCAGTTGCATGCTCAGTGGGAGCAGCATGATGACCCGAAAAGACAACGATTTCATCTCCAAATGGGAGGCCGGCCTGGACAAACTCATCAGCAGTGGGAAATTTAAGAAAATCTGCGACGCAGCTTCGATTCACAGTAAGTCCTTATTATGGGACCTTACATATATAATTGATATGTCTATACTCAATTTTTTCATCTTAGGTTTCGATATAGATATGCGCTTTCTATTTATTCTTTTACTAAAGCTTGGATATATCTGCGCACGATGAACAAAATAATAATAATAATAATGGCTGGATTTTATTTTCTTTTTTGTCATTCGTTATTCGTTTAATCGCACAGTTCGGTTGTTTTTTTTTTTGTTTTTTTTTTAATTTTCAATTGTTTAAGCATCATTAACATCGATAAAACATATATAATTAATGTACTTCATTATGTCAATTCCAGGCAACCGAGGTAGCATCGATTGTGTAAATGGATAAAAGGAATACGACCCCGTCAGGAAACACAATCCAAAGTGATAAAACGGACAAAATACACGCTTTCTACAGATGTTTTGGGCAAATTATCCAAGAGACTCAGAATGGAGTCTTCACTACATAAAATATGATGTACTGAAGAAGGAATTCACACTATGTAAATAAGATGTTTTTGCTGATACCTATTGAAACTGGAGCGTGTTGTAGAGTACCTTAGCTGCTTCCATAAAGACCCTTTATCATTTAAATAGCTGGAACTCTACAAATGGAAGAGAATATTACCTTTGCCTAGTACTTTGTTTTTGCAACTAGATCAGTGATAAACATACGGCTTCATATTCTAGATAGTTGTACATTTTTCATATTTACGTCAGGAACTTGCCATACAGAAAGCGGCCATGCTACTTTACTGATCACTGATATATAAAGAAAAACATTTTGATTAATGATATTATTCCTTATTACACTTTACTTCAATGTAACCTGGACAGGAGATAATTTTGCATAACAAAGTTCAAGTCGATTATTAAAAGTATATAAATAATTCATTGTGTACTGTTCGTTTTATTTTTTCTCCAAACATCTCGGAATAAGAAATAAAGAACTCCCTTTGTCGACATATACCCCCCCCCCCACCCTACCCCAAATAAAATAGCCTTATATTTATTGACCCCGAGCGCTTGGCAAACTCTATGTCCACCAAAACAAAATTGACATGTATTATCCAGACACATATCTGTGAATATCTTGGGAAAGATCAATCTGTGCCCCTGGTACTCTTGGTCAAGGTGGAGATAAGTGTTAGTTTGGGAAAGAGCGACAGCAGCAGAGCAGGACTTGTAAATAGACATAGATACATAGAAATGGGATGAGTTTACATTTGAGAGAGCTATCTGAAACTATCTGATGGGAAAAGGACCCAGAAGGGTACCCCATTTAAAATGCCTCAGACTGTTATTGTAGACGCGATTTACATTACCCGGTGACCGTGACTTCGTAGTCTTAATATAAACCTTGTGTCTCCTGTTGTAAGTTAACCGCAGCCTGGTCGTCCATAGAAAAACAACCTCCTGTATTGTAGCACAAGAATTTTCTTTAGATATTCACCTCATCCATTGTCTCGTTCTCCATTTTTTAACGTGCTTGCAATGCACCGATAGCGAGGGTGCTGTGTGGAGACAGCTATTAGATTTTTACGTGTTAAAATACAAAGGAAGGCATTTGTAAAAGCCGATGTTTTCTTCCTTACCGCGCAGTCTGCTGAACAAAGTATGAATGCTTTCAGCCATCGATGTTTTTCATGACCCAAGAACTCATTTATCTATAATATCTAGGGGACTAAAATACCATTCTATTGATTAACTAAAAAACAGGTGTAAATTGTAAAGCCGCTTTATGCAATAGGATGAAAAACCAATACCTTGGCTTCAAGGTTAGTCGACCAGGTATGTTGAAAGCAGCAAAGAGAAGTTGCATGCACAAAGTAACAATGCATGTTATACAAGATGTATCAGGTAGATCTGCTGCATTTGGACTCTGCGTGATCACAATGTTTTTTATCCATTCTTATTACTCTGGTTTTTGGACGAGTTTTATTCGTCCAGGCCTGGCAATAGAGGTCTTTTTCTAAAGAGATAAGATGATTTTAAGTGAAAAAGTCTAGAATGTATCCTTATTGGCATGCTAAGTGCAGTATTTCTACCCTGTACAATTCAGAGATGTGAACATATTGACTTTTGAGCTTAACAATCCTTTTTGCTGAGGGATATTTCTTTGTGTTCTATCACACTCCTAAAACCAATCTGCTATGCAGCAAATTCATTTTTGTAAATAAATTATTAATAATCTCGACGAGAGGTTTAGTTGCTACAAAGCTGTACATAAGACATGCCATGATTTACAGGCCTGTAGCCAGCTATTTCTTAAAGGGGGGGGTCTTTTTCTGAAAAAAAAAAGGACCTTTTACCAAGAAATCTTTGTGCGCCTAGATAACATTTAACCCAGATCGAACCTTTTCCCGGCAAAAGGGAGGGTTCTTTTGAACAGCTAAAACACCTCTGATACTGGCAGATGCACATGTAGTAGATTACTAGCCTCACTTTGCTATAAAGGTACAATGTACAGGCACTGCCCTCAGAGCGCCACCCGCACAGCAAAGCCACAATCTACATGCACCATATAATTCACTAAATTAGGGACATCAGGGTTTTGCTATGGCTTGTTACATATTACTACATGCATCCGTCCCCGTTTGGAAATAAAACAGGCCAAAATTACGGTCTGTCTATTTGGGATCTTTTATGTCGCTGAAATATGTAAAATTCCATTTAAATAATTAAAAGAGGTGGGTAATGGTGGAGACGCAGGGTTGTTCTCGATGTGACCAAGCAATTTCTATACACCATTGAAACTCTTTAACGTAAGACCTATTGAAATGCACAGTCCCCACGAAAACGAGAAATAGACTCGTCCGCTTTCGTCGTAGTGGAAGACGCAGTGGTGGGGCAGGTACGTGTATTTTACCTGTAATTAAGTCTTGATTAGTGTCTTTTTACTTGATTTTAAAAACGCAATTATGTAGTATATTTATTTGTACGTATTACTATTGTTGCATCTGTGAAATAAGAGTAACCCATTCACTTAGCGGCCAGTTCAGTCGATCAGAGCCGTGCTGCTCGGTCTGTCAATTTACCGAATGTCAAAAATGACCTTAACTGCAGGTGTAGTAATTTAGTCGTGAGTCCCCCTCCCCTCCCCTCCGCCCCCTACCCGCCCCCAGTGACCGGTGTAGTGACCGTGTCAACGTCGTGGGTCACTGTGACCACATTTTCAACGCGTGACTATAAATAATTCATAACTGATATGGAAATCCTGTGTTAAATTTCTGATCTCAAACATGTCGGAATCCAGGTCATTTTCTTCATTTACACAATAACTCATACTTTCTGCACCGTTGTCATAGACGCCGATTTCTTCCCTTTTAATCAATGTCCACAGTTGTAGCAAAAGATCGTTTATTGCAGAGTATTATTCCAGTTAAAAAGAAAACAGTTCGCTAACTTACACATACATGTACGTAGCAGACATAAAAACTTGTAGCGAATGCTGTTTTTTCTTTGGACCCCGATATTGTCGTCCATTGTGACGTAAGATATACATTTGACCAGTGTTAGTCTAAAAATAAATATGGAAGAATATTGGACCTCTTTATACAAGACGCACGAAATAGTTTTAAATTCGTTAATGTCAGAATATTTTTAACTAATGGTTACTTTTTTTAGTGAACAACTAATTTATCTACAAATTGATGACGAATTATAATGAACCAAAAGGTTGGTCTTAATATTCGATCAACTTCAGAATTCTTATTTTATTATTCTTTAATTTAATTATATATTTACTCATCTATTCATTTTTCATCCCGACTGGGAAAACGTTAGGTACGTGTCTGCGTCAAACTTAAGATAACTGACATGTCCGCGCACTGTGGTTAACTGCTAAGAAACACGGCATAAAGACTAGATAGATTTGATTTGGGGCGTTTTATAAGTATGATACACGGATCCGCGAAGAGATACAAATTGACGGCGTAGACTGTCATTAAAAAGCCAAGGAAGTCTCTGTGAAATTTCAATTAAGTATACAGTAAAACCCCTTATTTGTATCGGTTCATGGGCTTGTCAACCTACTCCCTGCCACCTCTGGGTCATTTTAATGTAAATTTTATTGTGAGTTGGGGGTCATCTCCAAGACATCTCAGGTCATTTATGGTCATCTCGGGCTATAGCGTTGTTATCTTAATAGCAGGGTCTTCGACAACATGAACACATGCTAGTGGCTCCACCTGCAGGTGCAGGGTGATAGTCCCATGGCTATGTACCTGACAATTCCCATTTTAGTTGTGTGGATCGAACCCGCTTTTCGTCACAGAAGGATAATCATGAAAAGATCAATGGAATGAATTGAGAATGATAATAAAAAATTCTTATCTTTGTCATTTTGGCCTAGATGTATTTTGGTTGTCCCCATAATGGCTGCATAATTTACATCTTCCGCACCGGTGAGCTTTCATTTCCTTAAGAGCTGTTTTTGCAGAGGTATTTTATGTCACAGAAAGGAATATCGATATCAAAACACGAATTACAAAAGAATCAATTTTGCCAGAAGATCCAGGGTGAATGTTGTCTGGGACGTTTGACAGTGTTGATTCAATGGCGTTTTTATTTGCCAGGTCATTGCATTCTTTATCTTTTTAATATGTTGTGCGAATAAAGGTGCTGTTTTTATGAACACGGAAAATAAGACATATGAGTAGTGAGGGTCGACTTTTTTCTTCATAATCACTTTTTTGCGGAATGTGGAGTCGGTAGGAAGAGGTAGGTTTGGCAGCCTCTCAATGCAAAATAGAATCCAAAATAGTTTGCATGTTTATCCCATTGAAACGCTCGTAAATAAACTTTATTTGGACATTTTGGGCATTAACGCTTCACTTTAATTCATTTCTGATTTGCCGACGCACTCACGTGACCCACTGTAGTTAATATGTCTTGCTGCCTTACAGATTAGATAGACACATGTAGCTCTTAATTTGTACCAAGAACATTTGTATGATCCTGAAAGGTGGGTGGAAAATTACGGGAAAGACCCAAAACGTGCTCACTGTTTGGCAGCCATATTAGCATCGCAGGATCCGGGGTACAAATAATTTTTTGAAAAGCTGAGATTTTTAATGATCTTGGGATTAGGTGCGGTACTGACTATATCATATATGTTTTTTAAAACCGCACCACCTATGATATTTGAGTTGTACTGATTGTTTTTCATTAATTAATGTTATATTTTAAGGCACTTGTCGCCTTAATCTGATACCATGGATCCAGGGTCGAGATCAAACAGCACCACCAACCTGTCTGGAGGACAGCAAGCTTCAGGTACATATATTTCTACACATATCTGTTATTAATCTAAATCTTGCGTCCCTCCTCTCCCCTCACAGGTCCATGTACACCTGAGAAGGTGTGATATCTGAGGCCATGGAGAAGTTTCAAGTAATGGAGGGTGGCGCTCAACCGCAGGCATCAGGTATAAAGAATTACAGAGCTATCGCAAGTTCACTTTAAAGCAAATTATAATCTAGAATCTAATTTTTTTACATGACGTAGGTATATTATTTTCGACTTGACGATTTAGTTTTTATTCTATTCAATTGATTTTTAGTTATTATTTGTCTGTTTATTTAATTATATATTTATTTATTCATTTATTTATTCATTTTAACGCTTCTTTATTCAAATGCGAAATGATTTTATTTACACTTTAAGAAAACAATACTAAATGCTGTATTTCTGACTTTATTTTCAGGCAACCGGATTTTACTCATCTTGGTAGCAGTGAGTGCAATCGTTTCCTTGGTGGCTCTCATCATAGCCGCAGTAGCTGTTTCCAGACCTGTTTCCTCCAACGTCACCGTTCAAAGTGGCCAACAGTCGACAGGGGGCAGCACAAGCAGTCAGACGTCAACTGGGAGTTCAGGAAGCTCCGGCTCGAGCTCCACCTCGACGGGCACGACATGTACCACAAGCGTTGCTAGTAGAATTTACACTGTTGGCATCGGGCACGACTTTGGTGCACACGAATACATGTAAATATGCATTGATTTGTGTTAATATCTATTGGTTTATGAAAGGAGTTAAAAAGGAATTGGATTGTAAATATAATCCATTCAGAATTTAGGAAATGTAATAATTTGGTCGATGAAGGGAGGGACACAGGTTATGGTTTGATGCGGAAATAAACATATTTTGGTCTTGTTTTACCAGGGCATGTTTGCAAACAAAAAACAATGTTTTACGCAAGCTTCATGTATGATAACTATAAATTACACTTTCAAATACAGAAAAACAAATCAGAGATTGAAAATTTTTGTGCCTCTTTTTTAGTGACACCTCCGGGTACCTGGCGGGGTTCTATCATGACCTCATCGATGCAGGTAAAAATTCTGAACCGCGAAAAATATAAATATATTATAATACAGAAGCAGTGGTATGACTATTAATATTGGAAAACCAAAAACAGATTAGTCTTTATTTAATTATTCAGTATAATAAGTTAGCGAATCGAAATTTGGTACGTTTTTATGGGCAGCTTATTCTACTTTATTGCACTGACTTAGAACATTGCACATGACTCTGTGATGTTGGTGACACTGCACGTGACCCCGTGTGCTGACGTCACTGTTTTTCCATCATTTTCAGTGTGCACCGAGGCCAGCATGGACTGCCGTATTGTGTGGGACAAGTACAGCAATTGCTGGGACTCCACCCCAGGACAGCCCTCACACGGCGGCCAGGGTACGTGGTGTGTGTGTGTGTGTGTGTGTGTGTGTGTGTGTGTGTACAAACTCCAGGGGTTCTTCATCTTGAAGATGATGGAGGGGGAGACAGAATGATATGTTCTTCAAGTTACACTGAAAAATGTCTAATGGTAGCACTAAGCTAACCGTTCTTGCCTTGATTTCCTCCGCAGTTGTAAAACAGCATACGAGGACAATTTTACAGTACATCAATTGACATATAAGATACGGGGAGAAAGAACGGCTTGGTATTGATGTTTCGTTTTTAATTCTTAATTAATTATTTTATTTATTATTTTGATTATGATTTTTTTTATTTGAAAGATTGAGAGGGTTAAGTGGAGGAAGAGGTCACTCCGGTGCTGGGGAGGGGGGGAGGGGCACACTGTGATCCCCCCTACCCACAAATTGTGTCGAACAAAAGTGTCCTCTTTCTCTTTTCTCCCCCACCCTCCTATAGGCCTAACGTGTCATTTTGTCTCCAGGATTACTTGGTCAGTGGTATGACGCATGCTCCGGCTGGTACACCACCATTGACCGCATCCAAGTCTTCAGCTTCGCCCTGCCATTCCTGAAGGCGCCAATGAGCAATTTCTTTGTCTTAAAAGGACAGGGGAGTTCTTTTTCCTCGAGAAACATGGCTGGAAAAAAGATTGGTAAGTATTGTATGTATAATTTTAATTTTAATTTCACCATGTCAAATCGCGTTCTGCTGCTGATTGTACTTAAAAGTACAATCAGCAGCAGAACGCGATTTGACATGGTGAAAGTCGGGATAGTTCTTAGCGTCCATATCACGGGTTACAGGTTGACGTGGTGTTAACATTTTGCTAATTTGTATAAGGTAATAGGTAAAAATACATGAAATCAGTGTAAGATATATGGGCGGCCAAAAGGGCAAAAAATCCTGTCGTCGATTCAGTTATGTTTCGTCGATTCACTGCCTTCCCATCGATTCAGTTTCAAGTTTAAACGATCCTGTCATAAATTCAACATCTACTTTCGTCAATTCAACTGTCAAACATTTCTCATCTACGGTGTATTAAAACCAATGCCGTCACTATTTTCGTCGATCGTGTAACTATTCTCGTCGATCGTCTAATCTCGTCGATCGTCCAACTAATCTCGTCGAT
This sequence comes from Lingula anatina, assembly GCF_051362555.1. Lineage (NCBI taxonomy): Eukaryota > Metazoa > Brachiopoda > Lingulata > Lingulida > Lingulidae > Lingula > Lingula anatina. Next base: position 47,973,608 of record NC_141768.1, read on the forward strand.
CGTGTAACTATTCTCATCGATCGTCTAATCTCGTCGATCGTGTAACTATTCTCATCGATCGTCTATTCTCGTCGATCGTCTCATCGATCGATCGCCAGAGGGCGCTGCGGTAGCACATTGGCCTATCACATGACTATCAAAATGGCAGACAACAAAATGATTGCTAGTGAAATAAGAACATTTTCTCAACAATTTCAATTTTAGTTGTTAATAATTAAAAGACATTCGGTTGTAGGGACATTATTTTCTAGTTGTGCTTAACTCTGACCATGGCTGGCCGAGTTAAAAATTACCGCGTGATTGACAGACAGAAGCACGTGTTGCTACCGCAGCGCCCTCTGGCGATCGATCGATGAGACGATCGATGAGAATAGTTACACGATCGACGAGATTAGACGATCGACGAGAATAGTTACACGATCGACGAAAACAGTTTGACGATCGACGAGATTAGTTACACGATCGACGAAAATAGTGACAGCATTGGTTTTAATACACCATAGATGAGAAATGTTTGACAATTGAATTGACGAAAGTAGATGTTGAATTTATGCCAGGATCGTTTAAACTTGAAACTGAATCGATGGGAAGGCAGTGAATCGACGAAACATAACTGAATCGACGACATGAATTTTTGCCCTTTTGGCCGCCCATAAAGATACCCACATTACTTGTTGACTGGACTCGGCTTATATGCAGCAGACGTGTTTTTAGTAACCACCTTGTACAGGCCTACCCAACTACCAGACTCGGCACCTAAGGATCCTGAATTAACCGGTATATCGGACCACGCTACCCGTTTTCAAGGTGTGTGTCAGATCGCATTTCGGAGTATCATACCCGAGAACAAATTTTGTAGCACGACTGCGGGCTCATCTACGCTCGGCTGAACAACCTTAAACTGTACTCTTACTTTAGAGTACTCTATTTTATTGTCTCTATGGGGATATATGGGGACTTAACGACATTCGGTTTGAATGTTTTAACCACTTTTGATAGGGCTTTTTTGCATTGTATTAGATTAATGTGGCAATCTAAGGTTCATCTAGGTGGCTTTCAAATTTATGCACCCGGTTTTAAAATCATGTAGCGATTTTACGACAATCGTTTACTATCCAATCAAGGTGACAGCCGAGCATGCCAGGGCTCATCCTGTCGGTGTTCTGGCTGATAGGGGAGACCGGGGCTAGTTGGCCCAGTTAGACACTTTTGGCCTTGTAGAGCCAACTAGGAATGGGTTAGAGTAACAAAACCGGTTTCAAAGTAAGCCCTATGAACTAAGCTACGTATGTAACGCCATTATTTTTCAAATATAATGCCAGATGGCTCACAATTTGACAAAAAACGCAGTTGACGTCAAGGGGGCCAACTTGCCCCGCCACGGGGCAAGTTGGCCCCAGGGTCGGGGCAAGTTGGCCCCCCTATACGAAAATGAAGTATATATATCCCATATAAATGCCTTGAAATACATTTTTATACATTTTTAATTTATTAAATTGATTTTTGAGAGTCTTTGATGAATAAATAGTTCAAATGAGGCAGATTTATTGAGGTTTCCGTACGTCACGTTGTGGGGGGGGGGGGATGTGTTGCAAGAACAAAAAAATCTATCAATAAAATTTGTTTTGTTTTAATTAAGAATTATAAGAATTTAAAAGAAAGTAATAAATTCAGTTTTAAACCATTGAGTTTGTTTCAACAATGGGAGGGGTGGAAAATCCCCTTGGGGCCACATATAACACTATAAATACAATAAAATCACCTTACAATGAATTAAGGCAAAAGAAATGTTTTTCTAATGAAAGTCCAGTGGATTTGCTTTCTAATACATACAAACAACAGAACATTTCTAATATAAATTTTCGAAAAGACACTAGAGAGCAAATTTTAAAAAATCAATCAGACGGTTAACTCCGGCAAGCTTTGTCAATTTCACCAACTTGTTTATTTCAAGAAGTTACAACTTCTTGTTTATTTCAAACAGCGTTGCGCGCAAAGGATTGTGGGTAATATGAGGGTCCAACTTGCCCCGAGTCGAGGGGGCCAACTAGCCCCGGGTGCACATTATTTATTTTAAGGGATGGCAGCCATTTATGGTGCTAGAATGAGCAACGATGATACATCTCTGTGAAACTTGAAACAATGAGCTTCAGTTTGATGCCCTATACATATCTTATATTCGATCAAAAGCCTATGAAAATAGATTTTTAAATCTCTTAAACAAAATTACTTTTAGGTGCAAAAATAGTTTATTTGGACTCACCGCTTAATTAAAACTTTTTAACGGCCGACACTTCCTTAGCATTGTAGGCTACGGTCACTTTGCAAGAGTATGTGGCCAATTTCTTTACCTCGTAGTTACTTTTTCATAAAATGACGGGGGGCCAACTTACCCCGGGGTCCAACTAGCCCCGGTCTCCCCTACTCCGAAATGCGATCTGACACACACCTTGAAAACGGGTAGTGTGGTCCGATATACCGGTTAATTCAGGATCCTTAGGTGCCGAGTCTGGTAGTTGGGTAGGCCTGTTGTAAGATACGCCCGAGTTTCCATTTACAGTTGCTTTGTTTTCGGTCAGCATCTTGCTTTTTTAAAACATGAACTATTGTCTTAAGGTTTCGTGGACGGCTGGGCCAGCGACGAGAAGTGTCTGAACAGGTGGACAGACGTAATTGGCCAGGACACAATGCAGGTGGTCCACGGCCCAACACCCACTGACCTCGTGGCTAAGTTACAGAACGGGGAGGTAAGCTAATGAAGATAAGGCTGGTCGATAGATGGCGCCTAAGCAGTAAGGGTGACATAAAAGTTCACTGAGTTTGATGCATACCCGAACCATTCTCACCTACTGCAAGAACTGGATTTGTAGATAGACCTACTATTAAAATTAACGAAATATGTTTAAAGGGTAATGATACCACGTTTATTTAAATATTACTAAAATCTGACAGGAAGCCTTTAAAAAGATGAAATTTCTGCTTTATTTATTTATTTATTTTTTAAATTTTAAGATCAAATTTCAACACTTAAAAGCGTTCAAACCAATGTTTCTTTTAGATCGCCGCGATTTTCGCCACCATCTCTGACATGGAGCCGCACACAGGGGCCACCAACCCTGTGGTAGAGATAGTTCCGTCCGCTTCTTTCAGCTGTATGATAGCGGGCAGTGCCATGATGACCCGGAAAGACAGCGACTTCAACTCGAAATGGAACGTTGGTTTCAACAAGCTCGTCTCTTCTGGGAAATTCAAAAAATTGTGCGCTGCCGGACAACAAACGCACGGTAAGTAGTCGGCGGTGTGGTGAACAAAAACTGTAATTTTCTCTACGTTCATAAACCACTGAAATAACAACCCATCAAACTAGAACACAATGAAAAAGGTTATTAAGACAACCTTAATAAAGTAGTAAGATATTGGTAAAATATGACCTATTTCATATTTATATTAACGTGGAGGTTCTTTTGGTTCTTCGAATATTGTCCATGCAAAGTATTTCTTATGAGAAAGGCCAAAATCACATAAAAAGCGAGCACTATTTTTTCTAATCAGAATCTTCGGGTGTAAACCATAAACAAAGATAAAACTGTCTACTAGTATACCATGTGGCTCATTTTACCTTTTTGTTTCAGGGAGCCGAGGAAATGTTGATTGTGTTGATGGTTAGAGCGAGGGATTAATCAAACCACAGTTAAATATTACACGGAATGTGACAGAAAATTATTTGTATGGGCGTCAGAACAAGAACCAACGTTCACAGTGACATTCAACTCAATAAACTTTCATTAAACAAAAATTTTTCTGCACAGAAAGGAGAGAATTACATAGACATGCAAAAGTTAATCAAGAACTTACCAAACATAGAACAAGCAATTAAGTCTCCTAGAAATGACACGTATCGGCAAGACTATTTTGCACAATTTTAGATATTCAACACTACTTACACTAACACTACTTTAACTGGAGTGTGTGCTTAGATCAGGTTTTATGATTTCAAACGAGAATGCGATTTCTCTCCTTGACAGCAAAAAATTAGTAGAACATAGTGTAAATATTTTTGGCCTTGAAATCAACCTGCTTGACGGTACTTTCTCTGCATAATTATTTAGTTTATAAACTGAAGCATTTACAAGTTTTATTGTAGCAAATTCATCACTGACGTAAAGATCAGGTGATACAACTCATCTCGCCACATTCTCTTATATTGTTACTTTATCATGGCGTACAGTGTATGCTTACTGTTGTATATAAAAAAAGTTTTGCTTATTAAAAAATCAGGATAACTATACGCGTTATCCTTTGTTTTTATATTTATTAATTTATTTATTTAGGCTCTGTTGCCTCCTTCAATATCATAACGATAAGTTTATCCTTCTTTGTGAATATTTTTTAAATCTCTTTACGTTTTCATTGACCTCATATTCTCTGGGTGACGGTGAATTGTATTCAGATCAGTTTCTTTCCCGTTGACATGTTACACTGCCATATAACATATCTTGTATCTATACATCTATATCATCTCTGACTTTTTAATATTTTTATTGTGCTTATATGGAAATTCATTTTTTATACATTAAATGACTGCAATTTACATGGTTTTAAGTACAACAAAAAGTTAATGCAATGTAAAACGCGCATCTTATTCTACACATTAATAATGGAAATATCTTAATTACAGATACCGCCTCAACGATGGACGTTTTAAGTTAACGCTCGTGCACGTGAAAATGGGAGATCTTTGTTCTTTTGCATACACTCTAAACGCACACTCGGCGCTTAAGTGTTTTAGACGATAATTGCAAAATGTCTCTGTATTGTCAGCCTTTCATACATTCGTCACCCTGAATGGATATATTTGAAACTGTAAACAATATATATCTCTGCGGGGGTGGGGGTGGGGGGTGGGGGTGGGTGAGAGGGGTTTTTCTCGTGCTTCTGGTAGACGTCTGCGGCTAACTCGGTGCTACTTGGGGGTCGAGGGCTGGGTGAAGCGTCACACGGTTAAAGAAAAAGAGAGACAGCCTTACTCCATCTTAATCTATTTCCTCTTATGTGGCATGGAGCACCAAAATCACGATGCTTTTTTCAGTAAATATTTCACTGAACATCATATCAAGATAGTACATCTTGGAGGTAAAAGAAAAGAGGAGAAACATTATGATGATGATGATTATTATTATCCATCCCCATGCTAAAAAAAAAAGAACGCGACTGTCGTATATGGTAAAGCAAGGCGTCAATATTTTTTTTGTCATTATAAATTCCAAATATGACCGCGGGCATTTTCTTTACAAGAAGTGCGCTGTTGCAGATCTAAGACGCGCTGTGGATATTTACGTATTATGCTAGCTGTAATTCCGCATGTACTTAAACTTTGAAGAGACAATCCATTTTTTCTTCCACATTCCTCTGGTCTAACCATAAGTGTTACGCAAAAGCTGTATCGGTAGAGTATCTTTGGAGAGGTAGGCCTACGCGCGACGGATATTTTTCTGGCTGTTTTATTCTTAAATTCAGTAGAATTAGTACATGTATGTTATACAACAGTGCTGATACCAACTCGCCATGCTTTGCGCATCACTTTTGTATTTCTTTTGTATTTCTTTCTAATATTTCCGACCCAAAGAGTTTCGCCCTTATCGCTGAGAAATAACGCTTACCTCACGCAGATGCTCGCTCGTTATCTAGTTTCGTATACATGCATGAAGTCACGTAGTTTTTGGCTATCTCAGAAGATCCACGTATAGGTAATATTAATAAAAATGGAATTAAAAAAGAATATTGAATGAATTATCTGAAATGTATTTAAAAGAATGTACAATAATGAATTTCCGCGTATCCACCTCCAACATATTCAATAATTTAGACAAGACTAATTCTTTCGTTCTTCTAGGATAAACTGTTTTCATGGAGAGAGGATGATGTATTTCGTAATATATGTAAATTTATTTGACCCAAATTTCATATTATGTCCTCACGTCATAACATTGTCACTGCACTCACACATTTCTACATGACATAAATTATACACATAAAAGAATCATACTGCATGTGCTCATCACTTACTTCTAGAATGCAAGATAACTTTAATTTTTGTATCCTAGCTTACTTGTTTTTACTTTATTTCACCTAATGACTCACTAATTTAAGGAATGTTTTGACATGGGCGTCAGATACGGTACTTTTGAGCAGTTTCTATAATAGTAAGAGGGTCGTAGTAATAACGGGCTGTCTTCATGAATGATGCATAATAACTGTGGGTAGGGCTAATTATTCCTAGCCAAGCACGACTGCGCAGTTCGTGGTTCTTGCGATACCTGCGCAGTATTAAGGTGAGTACGTAAAAGTGGACCCTTCCACCTCGGACCAGAGTTCGACCACAGTCACATCTCATCACCATCTCGAGACGCTGACGACAGATAACGGTACGTCTTTACTTATTATGATGCTGATATCTAAATATATTTCAAGGTTTATATGTTAACAACTGGACGGTTTTTGACTCATGTAAGAGATGAAGAGAAAAAGAAAAAAAAATGCAAATAGATCAATTATAAATCTTTACATGTTTTTAGATATAATAGCCATTATTTTAAGGCGTCGGCCTACTTATTTTGTCCAAGGACAAACACCCTGCTTTCTGTTATGATGTAGCTGTTTGTATAGCAATGAATAACGAATCTAATAATTTTCAATAGATAACTAAAATCTGGTTTGTGAAGGGTTTTCCTATACACGCAGCCTTATAACACACCACCGGACTTCACTATACACAAGACGGGGCAAAGAAGGCGCAGGGAAAGGTCAAGGCATTTTCTTTAGCATCGCCTCTCGGCTCACTCCAGATCAGCTCTTGAATATTTCTTATTTTCAGGTGACAGTATAATTTGAAAAACCTGTTTGAGACGAATATCATATTTTCAGTAAACAAGCCATGTAGAGGTTAGAGGTCAGACGGTCAGACAGGCTGGGTTACCAGACTTGACCGAGGACCCAGCAAAATATAACTGGGTGTTTATGCTATACCAGGGTACATGGCGTATTTGTTGTCACCGGAACCTTACTCTTTCACTGTAACATGACATCCAAATTTCAGTTTACGATTTACCACTTGCCATATCTTTATATCATCAGGTTTGAAAGATGTTTTCTTCCTTTAATGGATTGTTATTCAAAGTTTTATAGTGTTGTCAGAGATTTTATTGTTACTATCCTAAGATTCGAACCAATTTTAATACTACGAACATAAAAAATAATGACGAAGCATACGATCAAAAAGTTAAAGTAAGAGCACTCTTCTGATAAAAAATTATTGTAAAATTAGTATCACTACAGGGAAATAATTTTTCACGAAATTTGATAAAGGTGGTTACAATATCAATTACCATTGTATAAAGTTTGAATAGTAACGTAATCAATCCATTCACTCGGCTCAAACCAAGTAAAGAAAAAGATATATATATATATTTGTGTTTCACCTCTACGAAGCGATGATCGTTGAATGCTAAAAAATAGCGATGACTCAAGGAAATTTCTCCAGTAATATTTTCTGTGCCAATATATATATACTGTATGCGGTCCCATTGTAGTAAAGTTATTAAGGCACATGCTGATTACATGAAAATGAGACCTCCACAAAGAACTTTGCATTTTGGGAGGGTTTGGGATGGCATTTGTGGTTTACTTTAGTGCAGAGAAAAAGCAGAGATTTTTCAATTCAGGATAGGCCTACAGTCAAAGGAATATTTAAATGCAGTGGAGGTTTTGACACCACAATTTCTTTTATTACCATAACGTGTCAAATAATTTGCAATAGACGTATTAACAAGACAAAACATGTAGGTTGGAAGAATCTCCCTGGGTGACCGGTGGAACTGAGTAGAGATAGTTCTTTTGTCGGCGTCTCTCTAAGCTGCTGTTGTATCCAGGACAGTGATGACACTGAAATAGGATGTCACAATACGCTGCACTTAAACCATGCAATACTAGTTAGGTTGACTGTAATAAATGTCTGTTTTTTTAAGGTATGAACGTCACGTGCTGGATTTCGTCCAAAATCCTGCTCGTAAACAAAAATACCTGATCGCACGTTAATGTATCATTGTTCGTTCGGAAAGGGACGCTGATTATTATTTAATTAAGTCTAAACCACACATAACATCCCATAAGATAGGTGACCTGTCTTCTACGATTTGATGAAGTGTCTTCTGTGCAAAACTCGAATACAGAGATCAATGATTTTGCTGAAAGATATTCTAGTCCTAAAATGTGCTTATACTAGGTAGATGACCCTGTTTAATATAAAGATGTTCATGTGCATTGCGACACGAAGGTTGATAAACGTATGCTACACCTAGCATCCCTGGTCGTGATGCTCTACTTCGTATTAAGGCTCTGTTCTCACAACTTTTAGATCGATCTATCACCGCGGGGAGTCTCACTAGATTACTGTCAGATAATCCCCCTTAAGTGTCCGTCCCCGCCTACTACAAGCTTTAAGGGGTAATTAACTTTCGTGTCCGCCCGGCTGACAGCTATTTAGCGTGAACCCCCAGGGAGTTAGGTCGATCCAATGTAGGTCGATCTAATCTATGAGAATGGGGTGTTAGACGCACAACGAGCTAGAACATGCTACGCCAACATACTGCCGTCACGCTCATAAACATGTCAAAGAAATAGCTTTGCGTCTTTGTCAGTTTCATGTAAATTATCTTTATTATTCATGTCATCTTCTTTTAACATTCTTTACATGTATAAATAAAGCCGCGCCTGAATGTAGCTGCCCGAAGGTAAACGAGTCGACCACAATTTTCATCTTGACAGTGTCAGTATCTTATTTTTTTCAATATTGTGGTTGTTTTCTCCCCCAGGTTCGGAAGATCCCCCAAGAAACTAGACGATGGAAGAAGGTGGCGCTAAGGTAGAGCGGTCTGACAGCACAGTGAATTTAACTATTCCTCGGCCGCGCTCTCAAGAAGGTATATTCCTTACTTGTCTAGCCATGACATATTTTGTTGAATTAACGCTAGATTATATTTTTCTTTCGTAGTCACAAGGGGTCAGGGTACAACTAACAGAGCGCCCTCATGCAGTCAACTGGAAAGTTTGAAGTAATGGAGGGGGGTGCGTCCACCCAGGCTCCAGGTAGGCCGCTGAAGGTTGTGGATCCCTTATTGACCAATCGAAATAAGTTACGAAATTGAACGTAATCGTACGGGAATTGCCGAAGTCATAAGGGGTCGACTTCCTTAAATAACTTGGTTTACGGTTCATTTGTCTTATACTGAATTATAACGGTTTGATTGTTTTTGTTTGTTCTAATTTTGTATAAGTTATTTAGAGAAGTAACTACATTTGTATAATTTATAAGCTTCAATTTAGCTTAGTGCAAAAACTATGGCTATCATAAAGCTGCGACCATTTAAAAAGTCTTCAAGATCGGACTTTTCACTTGCTTCCATTGCTTCTGTTGTACCGCTCCAGTTATTAGAATCCTAAAACTTCGTAAACCGAGTTATTTTCTCAATGGCCTAGTGGGGAATTGAAAAACCAAATCACACTATTTTCGAATGGATGACGAATGACTTTATGGACTTGATACAGAACGCAAAGCACATTGTAGCACCACTCCCACTAAATAGCAATCGACAACATTTCACAAGTTTCATCTGTGTATAATTCACGAGACACAGAGGTACAGTATGAGCCGCTCAAAGTAAAATTCAATGTGTTTTTGTATAATTTCAGCGGGCCGTATGATAATGGTCTTGGTGGCTGTCTGCGCCGTGATTGCGATTATCGCGGTGATCATTGCAGCAGTTGCGGTCTCTCGGCCGTCTTCGCCCAACATCACAATCCAGCGCGACAAGACGTCTGGGGGCAGCACCTCTTCCCAGACCTCGGGCCGCTCTTCTGGCTCTCTATCTGGCTCTGGCCGTGCGACGAACTACGCAGGCCAAAGAATCTACACCATAGCCATCGGCCACGACTACGGTGCTCATGAGTACATGTAAGTAACTCAACGGTCTCCAGGAAGGAACAGAAGTGGATGACGCCCCCACCCCCACCCCTTACCATACCCTCGCACCCCCCCTCACCCTAACCCTCCAGATACCCCGTTTTTTGCCCTTTCAATATCTCAAAGTTAACTACCTTGCTGGTTCGTAAAAAGCTATCGCTGTTGACAAGGGTGGTTGACAAACGATTTCCCATTTGTTTTTTTGTATAAACGCGATATTTTAAATGTTTTAGTACATGTAATATGACAGAAAAAGATTAATTCGTCACTTACTTACGAAGAATCGTATTTATTAAGAATAAAAAAAATTAACAACTGCTAATCTTTTATACTCTGCTTTTAAATTTTTTAATTGGTGGCAGTTTACACAAATATGCCAATTTACATACCAACTGGCGCTTTTTTTTTCAGTGACACCAGCGGGTATTTGGCGGGTTTCAGCCACGACGTTATAGACGCAGGTACCTTTGTATTTGTGCCACTCCAATAAGAATATTAGAATAAGTTGTATAATACTGTCTTGATATTTATCTTGGCTGTTGGGTGTGCATCTCTGTTTTCGTTTAAGATTGGAGAATTTTAGAAAGCAACAGTTCTTTTAAATTACGTTAGTATAACATTGGCGCTTTAAAGTGCAGGTCAACCCTGTCAACCATTATATATTATGATGAAGATCTTTAAAAAAAAAACAATAAGTAAATTTCTGTGTCCTTTGGTATTTAATCCAGTTTGCACCGAGGCCGGCATGGACTGTCGTACTGTTTGGGACAAGTACATCAATTGCTGGGATTCCACCCCAGGACAACCTTCACACGGCGGCCAGGGTACGTGATATGTTTAGGGGGTGGAGGGTGGGAGGATGAGGGGGGGGGGGGAACGCTCTGTACTATTATGTGGGTAAACACAAGTTTTCAATGATATTTAGTGAGCTCGTGACCACGCTATTCGGTCCAAAAATGTTAATATAAACGCAGCTAACCTTCCATGAACGATCCAGTGTAAATTTCAGAATAAAGTTCCAGCAGTAATGTTTAGATAGGTAATTAGTTCTGTCCAAAACTCGAGTGTGTTTTCACGTTTTTTTTTTCTTTCGTGATGAAAATGTTTCTTAATATAATAATTCAGGGTTAATGGGCGGCTGGTATGACGCCTGCACGGGCTGGTATACCACCATTGACCGCGTGCAGGTCTACCAGTTCTCACAACCGTGGCTTAAACCCGTCATGTCCTCGTTTTTCGTCAAGTCGGCCAGCAGTTTTGACCCATCAGCTGGGGTGGCCGGAAAGAAGATAGGTGAGCTTTTTCTTTTGAAGGGAGAAAGATTTTGGATGTAGCTTCCAGAGAATAGACGGATCGTAACACCGTGATATGTTCCCATACCTCTTGAATTGACCAAAATATGTGCACTGCAGGGTGGGTGGATTTTGAACTTGCTCATTATTTCCGGCATTAACTGTTGAAGCAAGTTTTGGTTGCAGTATTAGTCGCAATACTAGTATAAATTGATAGTACGCAAAAGCTTTATGTTAAGTCTAACATCTGATACCAGATTCAGTCGTGATTTGTCGAAATCAAAGTTTTCAACTGTCTTCATTAATTCAGGTGATGTGTAAAAAAATAATAAAAATAAATAATATTTTTTTAAAACCAGGTTTCCTTGACGGCTGGGCTAGCGATGAAAAGTGTCTGTACAGATGGAGTACGTTACAAGGAAGGGAGGACATTAGCGTCGTTCATTTTTTCAATCCAGAAGAGTTGGTTAAGGCGCTGACTGAAGACACGGTAAGAGCGTCCCAAATTCATTTGAGGGCGATTAAGTTTGTTATTGATGAATGTATATCTTCATCTCCTTTGGATTTTTAGCTGAAATTGAGAACTTGTGTTTTCTTGTATTGAAAAAGGCCAGAAAAAAGTTTGGAATTTTAATTTTTTTTCTCTCTTTAAAACCAACGTTTTTGTAGAAAAGTGGAGAGACACAGCTCCGTTTTGGGTGAAAAGGGGACGACTTTGGCCCTTGGATTCCCGTTTTTTTATTTATGTTAAACTAAACGAAAACCATTAGTCAAAAACATTAGTCAAAGTCAAACAAACCACTGTTTCTCCCTGAATAGCCACCATTTCTTCCAAAGTCTCTTGACACACCTTCTAAATGGCAACATAGAGCGTGCTCGGCTTGAGGTCGGCCTAGCGTTCTTCTCTGTGATCTTCTCCCTGTTTTTACGAAGGTTGATGCGGTATTCGCGGCGACTACGGACATGGAGCCGTACATGAACAACGGCATCAAACAGATCACCAGCTCCACCCACAGCTGTATGGTAGCCGGCAACGCCATGATGACCCGCAAGGACAATGATTTACCCTCCAAGTGGAACGCGGGCTTCAGCAAACTGGTCTCCAGCGGGAAGTTTAAGAAACTTTGCGACAAGGCAAATAATGACCACTGTAAGTTAATGCGTCAAGACGTAATTTTTAAAGGGATTTTTTAAAACGTCACTGTAGTTCGTTCGAATGAATTAAATGAATCAACCGCTTTCATTGACCCCATTTAGAATAGGGGACTAACTAGTCCCACGGATTAGACGGCAAGCTATGTTGTGGGTCGCCATATTTGACCCTCGGACTAGTTAGTCCCCTATTCTAAATGGGGCCATTGTCATTAAACTGACCGTATTCTTTATTCCAGCTCACCGCGGGCAAGTAAACTGTGTTACCGCTTAACCACCCACGACTGAAGAATTATCATGTCGAAGAACCCCGGTCGACCTAGAAATTCAAGATTATACCGTTATCCATGTCGTTATGACATATGCCTCGACGTCATTTCAGAGTTTTACCCTATACATTATAACGTTACAGTAAACGGAAAATAGAGGTTTATAATACTCGAGACTCTGATAGTATGTTGAACAGGCCCAGCTCTTGATACGTACATGTATATACGGATGGAAGAACAGTGTTTTTACACATCGGATGTCGGATAAAACGGGAACTTTCAGTTAATACGAGTGTGTATTTCTCTTCACCTACTGGATATGTTTACATAAATGCACGGTATATAAATAGATAGTTTTGTACTTAAAGAGATGTATTTAAAAGGTATATTTTACATATTCATTTTACTCTCTACAGAGTGTTATCTAGAAACTTTTTTGCAAAGATTCATCATTCCAAATGTTAATTAATGTTTTACTCTATTATTTTGTCTCATAATTTGGTCACGTACTAAGAACAAGTTTCCTCAGACTTATAGATGTCTGCTCTCGGGGAACAAAGGACTGAAAACATAAAGCAAGTGACTTGGGTATTTATCTGCAGAGAATGATTTTCGGAACGCTATTTCTCGGAATTGATTAATAAAACTGCCAATATATTATCTTACCATCGTGCCATGAGACCTTTATTTTAACTTTCTAAGAAATTTTTATTGTGATTTTATCGCAGCATATTAATAACAAAATGATGGTTAAAGTCATGCAGTGTAAAATTTCTCCGCGAAAAACTCGTGCTTGCCGATTTAATCAGGGACCAGCAGTAATTTTCTCCGACTAATCCCTCTATTCCTCACCGACTACGAATTCCACGAACCGCCAGGAATTGATATATTTTAGAAATCGTGAGGAATCGTGGAATTTTGCACATTTCTGGTGGAAAACTTGTCCCTGCTAGGGCTTCAATTTCAAAAAGGATGTTCAACTAATATAGTACTGCCCCTTGAGCTGGAGTATGCACATCAACTGGTGATAATAGAAGACTGGTTCGAAATCTTTTTGCCGATTCCACGATCTCTAAAGAATTGGGAGAACTGATTGAGAATAAATAAAAATCAGTTAAGAGCTTAAGGAAATTATCACGATTTAACTAAGAACCCTGGGATTTATCTTAGCGGTTCGTGGAATTCGTAGTCGGTGTAAAATGGGGCCATAACCGACCTTTGCTCCTCCCTTCCTGACACTTTCTATATCTCTGCAGCAAACCTGGAACATTAAAGGGTCTTCATCCCAAGAATAAGCAATGTTTTTTTCCCTTCGAACCCAGTTTTTGTAAAGGCTTCCTGAGCAAGAGAACTCAGCGAGGTCAAAGTAGCGGGTAAAAGAAAGGTTTGTACTAGCGACGCAAATTTGTTTGGTGGGTCCTAGATTTGTGCAAGATATTGAGAAACTGCGTCTTGCCAAGATTTTTTTTTCTATTATCCAATAAAGAAGAAAAACGGTTATGAAGATTGAGTAGTGAAGCATGGTGCGACGGATATTGAAAAAAGGCTGATATCCGGTGTTTGAAGTCAAGCTGACCTGACTAGTTGTGGTACAAATATAACTGAGCATATGATAAACTCACGTTAAATGACATCTTTTATAAGGTATATCACTTATATGGGATTAGTCAAATGCGGTTGCACTAAATCGGCTTTTAACATTTGGAAAAGCTCATCTAGAAAGATAATTATTTATATCACGGGATGTTACCTGGCATTATGGCTTTAGCGTCGTGACTGGATTTATAGAAAATATAGAACAAAAGAAAAATCCGAAGGAACAGTCTGTCACGATGTTGTCGCCAAGAACATGCTCTTAAAATGTCACTGAAGGAGTTTCACATCTATACTGTGTGTTGTACAGCAGTCTAATAACTTGAGTAAATTGCATCACGCTTTGCTTATCATGTTGTCACTTTCTCTTTGTCACGGCTGACTATTCTATCTAAATTGTAGCTCACATAAGGATCTTTACATAGACCTAAACTCCAGATACCATAAAATAATTCGAGATAGAAAATTGCCCTTAACATAATGACCGAAATTTTAGTGTATTTGTCAGAAAAGAATTTCATCAGCTGTGTTATGTACTAAAAAGAAAGCAGTGATTTTTTTTACATTCGACAGCTAGTATTGAAGTTTTTTACCTTCAGTAATACGAGTCTGTCTAAACCAAACCATCTTCATCGGGGAATGAAAATACACTGACAGTCTATTTAACATAGATAGGCCTATAGCAGTAGTCCAATTAGATAACCATTGCACTTATTTCATAACGAGAAAGTCACTTTTTAATGTCCCAGACTCCTACTTTAGGCAAGGGCTCATTCCCAATAGCACTATCGTTCTACCTAGATCGATCCAACTCCGCGGGGACTCTCGCTGAATGCAATCAGATTAACAGCTCGACACACCTCTTCCTGGCGTTGAATAGAATACGGAAAAGTTGGAGATTTTACGAAACAAGAGGAGGGGTGTTAATTTGTTTATCTGGCTGCATTCAAGAAGAGTCCCCGTGGAATAAGATCGACCCACGTAGATCGGTATTTACATTGGGAAAGGGCCCCAAGTGGACATTTTTTGTACGAAGTAGATCAAATTATTGGTCAAAAAGTCAAGACCAAATTTTCGGGCAGTCCTAATGAAGACTGTAAAATCTCTTTTCAAAATGAAGACAAGTGACGGAGAGAATTATTCTGAAAGTATGAAAAGGTGAAAAAATCGACTTCATGGAGAAGACTACAACAACAAGAGTTTGTAGTTTGGGAAGTTGAACTGTACCGAAGTCATACTGTCGTGACAAATGGCAGTAGAACGTTGTAGCGTCTTGGGCAGCCGCGAGAAGATTTTTTTCGAAATACTTTCACGGATGAAATGAAGGAATTAAAAGGTGCCTATTATCCTTTTAAACAATATACATATTAAAGTTGAAAAAACTTTAAACCAAACGACATAGACCAGTCACATTGTTTAGCTTGAGATGTATTTTTAAGGCACACATTTGAGCGTTAGACCTAGAACAATTTCCCTCTTATGTCAAGATCTTTTAAATACTGCATAGACAAACCCTGGATCTCAAACTCTTTTTCGAGAGAGAGAGAGAGAGAGAGAGAGGAGGTGGAAAACGCATCTTAACATCTAGTAATTCTTTATATTTTATCTGTCTAGGCATTTAATAATGTTATTAGTGCTAGGAACTGGATCAAGTGCTATAGAAAGACAAATTAGTGGGCATACAATTACCGGAACAGTAATCACTCGCCGTTCTTCCTGTGTGACCGCAGTTAGCGCGTGGTGCCTGGAGTTAAAGCTGTCACGTAGTCTATAACGTGGCCCTCTATCGTTTCAAACCATTTCCATTTTCGCGAGTGTAAATTCTGTTTGTAGGTTTTGCGAAAAGAAGTAGGAATTGATAAATATCGAAGAACGTTAACGACAGTAAATGTGCCGAATATGCGTAAGCCGTCAGTAAAAAAACAGAACTCTTAGAACAATTAAAACCTTTTAACCAATAGGAAGGCCTATAATGTCAGTAATAAGGCTAAATTGACCTTGGCGTTTTTGAAGGGCTTGGCTTGGTTGTGTACAAGTACTAGCTCGCGCTCTTCTAGCTTCCCTATGATAGTAAAGACCAATGTCGTCAATTTGAGTGCTTCTATTGGCTGGTCAACTCACCACATTGACGGGAAAAAAAGAGTTCCAGTCTTCATGTTCAAACCATGGCATATTGGCAAAGAATATGATATAAAGTTAGCCCCAAAAGTAACTTAGGGGCATTTGGAATTTATAACACTCCCAATATTACACACACAAATATTGAAAGGCATGATGATAGGTATTTTCTGGTCAGACCTTATAGACTAACGTTTCCGTTCACGATTTTTTTAAAACTTGACGTAAGTGCAGAGATGTGCGTGTAGCGTGACATGCGCTCGGATACCGTAAACCAATTTTCCTGTCACCTAATTACAGATATTTTAATTGTAATTATGTCCAATCCCTTCTTTGCGGCATCAAAAAAATTGATTAGCAGACTAGCAAATTGGAAAACTTCAGCTCGACTTTCTTTCCAACTAATTACCACTGATGCCATCGCTGTTGGCCGTGTCATATTACTGTGAAAACAGTCGCTGATATTTTGCATGTGGCGTGGGGTTTTGTCGTGCAAATTTCGGTTAATTTCCTACAGAATCTCTAGAGCTTAAGTAATACATTTTTCACGGATTTGCTGATCTCGGCGGTGTTTGCTGAAACATTAACAAGTTTGCGTGCAAACGACAAGAACAGATACAAAAATCACGAATCGCATAAGTTGGCAAATGTTTAGATATAATTTGATCATGGTTAGAGTCAAGGACCACTTTGTAAAGGTTTAACGGGGGGTAACCGGGTAGGGTTTTTTACTTGAATAAAATCTGATACACGTGTTCCGTTCTTCTGTGGTGTCAATTACAGTAACGGGTTTATAACATTCTATAACAAGTGGAACTGTCAGAAAAGAAGCGCCGTGGTTGAGGACATGGTGAATATGTATAGAATGGAGGGAATGTGATCTGTACGCCACCCAGAACCAAGTTAGTATAAAAGCAGCCATAAACCTACCATCCTGGCTCTCCTGTCAGTAATTCCCTGTGATAATCCTCTGTGATAATATACAAAATATTCACAAGAACACAAAGAAATTAAAATTCTGCTCACAAATATCCGCGAAAACTAGCTATAAATTACTGGTTCTATTATTATACACTGAGTAAGAATATAAACGTCCCATGATATATATATATATATATATATATATATATATATATATATATATATATATATATATATATATATATATATATATACCTGCCTAATATATATATATATATTAGGCTACGG
The DNA here is from genome assembly GCF_051362555.1 of Lingula anatina. Taxonomy (NCBI): domain Eukaryota; kingdom Metazoa; phylum Brachiopoda; class Lingulata; order Lingulida; family Lingulidae; genus Lingula; species Lingula anatina. The sequence continues at coordinate 47,991,259 of NC_141768.1, forward strand.
ACAGCATGGACAGTAATACCGACACTGAACCACAACATTCATTTTGTATGATTTATTACATATATAACCCGTAATTCTGATAATTTTTTAAAGTATTTTAAAGTATTGTGTGGGACCTTTATGTTTTCGTTCTGTACAAGCCAGTGCTACTGCTATGCTCCGTTCGTCACGTAACGCCAGTATCCTACCTGCCAAGCCTGACATGTTACGCTTTGTGTGTATCTCTATCAAATAATTGCTTTGTGTTGAAATGTCAGGAGGTTCAAAACACACAGAACATTTACTGGATGCACGACTTTTTTATACTTAGTGCACCCACGACTTCACATTTTGTTGCTTCTTATATTAGCAAAAATAGTTCCGAGTCGGCGTGTCGCCATATGCCGAAAATTGTTTTTGTCCATTAAATTTTTTTCTGACTCTTCGAATATTTCCATCTTGGTTCACCATCTTGGTATATGTTTAATGCAGCACAGTTTGCACAACCAATAATAATCTTGCTCTTTCTGCAGCCGTCACGGTCTGAAGCTTCATGAAGCTTCTACCAGGGCCACAGATTGATTTTTCTCTAGATAGTCAAAGATGTCTCTGGCTAATTCGTGACATTTTCTTCCACTTTTCTGTGGCCAGATGGAATGTGTGCATGGCATTAATGTCATCTCTCTGGCCTCAAGTAAAAGTAGATTGGATAAAAATGCAACTGTATCCATTTTACTTTCTCTACAGCATTTAACATTAAGGATTTTGAAATATCAAAGCATCAACCGCAATTGAAGAAACAGATTCTATTTTCTCATATTTTTTATTGAATTGATCAACCAAGGTGCGCACGGTACACAATGTCTCCAGCATACAACACAACGAAGAAAACACTATATTTGACACTACTTTATTTACGATACAATTTATACCGAACCTTGGGGTTTTTTATCACGCGGTACAGTGCATCAAAACACAGACTTGTATAATTTTCACGTGTGTAGAACAGGAGGTCACTGGCCTATCCTATGCATAAAGGTTAAGATCAGGCCCTCATAAGCAATAAATTGCAGTTAGTGATCTCGAACCGCGGGTTTGTGATCGCGAACGCTGAATTAACAACTCAAACTGAAATTTCATAGCGCTAACGCAAAATTGACGCCAGCATAACGAGAAAGTGAGCTGACTGCGATTCGCAAAGTACATTGCGATGCTCGCGACAAGTATTTTTACGCAGCTCAAATCGTTAATTCGGCGTTCGCTATCACAAACTGGCAGTTCGATATCACAAACTGAAATTTATCCTTTAAGAGGACTGAAGCTGGAATTGCCATTAAACTCATAATGAAGGTTACTTTAGAAACGGGGATCACTTTACGTTCAGGTATACATGTATCATAAGGCCTCCGTATGAATGGTCCCCAACACAGAACGACATAATAGCACTGTGCACAGCAGTCTGTACGCCAAGACCGTACAACACGGCCTTTCATTCCGTTATATGCATCTCACTATAAGGGACCATTCCCAGACCCTATCGTACTAACTGTGGATCGATCTATCTCCAAGGGGATTCTCGCTAAATTGCAAACAACTTAACCGGCTTAGATGTCTGTTACGCCTACTTAAGCTGATAGGGGGTAATCAATTATCATTTAGCAGCTTCAGTAGGCGTGCCAGACATAAGCCGCTTGAACTGAAAGCAATTTAGCAAGAAACCCCTTGGAGATCGATCGATCCTGTTAGATCGAACTAGGTATGGGAACGCAGTCTAACACAGGATGACATTCCCTTCAGTAGACTGCTAAGGGTGAGCACAATATAAAAATATATTGGACTATAAATTATAACAATTTATACTATATCTACTTCAATCTCCCTCCAAGTAATCCATATCCTTTCTCAGTTTACTACCATATTTCCTATCTTACACTTATACATAAATTAAGAGACATTTTAAGTGAAAGACAAAAGCAAGAGAGACAGAAAACAACTGAAATGAACAACAGAGATGAAGGGAATAGATCTTACAAAACATCACTTTTCACTGTTATAAAAACTTATTCGACACTTTCCCATATTTATGGACATGGACACGTTAATTGTTGTCTTCTGAACATCGGGGGGAGGGGGGAGGGGGGTTTAGTTTCAGACTGTAAGGCACCAGCCACAAGGAGACACCAAACGGCCTCAAGACATCCCTACTCACTGCTACTCTCTGACCACAGGGTTTGCTAGCAGTCTGTTACAAAACTTCCTACATATTTTACAGATTCCCGTCATGTCAGAGTCTAAAATAGTGCTGGGATGCTGGGATTACCTTTCAATTGACCTTTTTTTGAATGATCTAATACTGGAGAAAAATCTATTGTAGCTAAAATAACAAGATAGTTATTTCCAATTTTGCTACATTGTAATTTGCTTCAGCTTATTTTGTCTTCCATTTATCTGTAGCAAATTAAATGGTGAATAAGCCCTGTACCTGCTGGAGAAAAAACACCTTCGCTTGCATGACAAGGCTACAGTATGGATTTGCCTGACAACTGAATGTGGTCTGCATTTGAGAACAATTATTTTGAAAACTTCCTGTGTAAACAGATTATCATTTACCCGCCGATTTAGATTTCAGTCTCATTAGATCATGCAGTGCCTGTAACACTTTGGAATTATCAGTATTGTTTAAAATGTTCCGCACCAAGTCGGAGGTTTCCTTTTGTAACATCACAATTTCTCTTTGGATAAGTGTGTTCTGTTTTATAAGTTCAGCTGTTTTCATGGTGACGTCCATGAGGCCAGATTTCTGGAGAGCTTCTGCAGTCCTCACAAACCTCTTCCACTTGCCATGCTGTTGTCTCTCTGAGCTTCCTCCGCTAGAAACATCGCTTGACGTCAAGTCTAGCTGACCACAAGGCTTTTTGTTCATAGTGCCACAAAAAACACCACTGTCATCTGTTCCTGAACTGGTTTTCAAAGTCTCATATTTTGCTTTCTTATTCAAGGGACTACTGACATCCATAGTCCCATTACATTCTTGGCTCACTGCAGTACAGTTGTCTTGCACGCCACTCCTTCTTCCTTGTACGCTACCCGCCATATTGAAATCAATGGACTCCCCCATCACACCGTTCTGTGCCAAGTTCCAGACCTCCGGGCCTGCCCTCCAGTTCTCCGCTGCCGCCCAACTTCTCTTCATCACGCTGGCAGAGGACTGGAACGAAACACCATCAACAGATAAATACAAAAAATCCTACATATAGCATGAACAGATCAACCACAAAAGTAACATATAATTCACTCAGTTTTCAGATTAACCTTATAATATGGAGTTCCTCTTCTAGAATCGTTTTCTACAGTGTACTCCAAGACACATCAATCAACAATTACACCCAGCGGACTAAAACGATGAACTCCTGATTTTCATATACTAGTAGCTGAAAAAGACACAATTATTTCAATGGATCTGACACGGCACTTCTGTCTCACAATCTATTGTATCATTACTGTAACAAGCCAAAGACAGAAGAATGTGTTTGTATTCACTGAAATCTTGTAGAACAGCTTTCAGTTTCTGTGAAATAAAAATAAAGTCTGTCGCAGTTTTTTCATGCACCCAACAAACGTAAACACTTACGTGCTGAGATGTTATTGGCAATTCACTAAAGACACAAATCTGCTTATTTGTAGAAACTATATCTGATCAACCTCCTACTAAACAGCACTAAACAGCTACTAAACTATGGGCACTGAATAGGTGTTTTGGTATCTTATGACAAGGTTTTGACATCCCAGGGGGGTCACCATCCATAAATAGTTGTGGTGGTATCAGTCAACGAGGTTTTTACTTCTAGGGAGGAGATCACTATCCACAAATAAAACGCTTTTCATATTTTATCAAAACGGGGAAAGTTATAAAAGAAATAATGGGTTGTCACCAAAGCAACTTGAAGAAATGGTGTCATTCAATCCTTGCATGTTCATATCACGTAAAAATTCACTTTGCTTGGGAGTATCAATTGAATCATCTAACAATGATGTTGCTAGTGGGATATGACAAAATGCAATACAAAACCTGGATGTAAGACAATAACATCATCCACTTTTAGTGCAATTGTTTTTATCCATGTTCAAGATCCATTAATTATGCTTTGTGTGGAATCTGCATTTTCTCATCTCACAGAAGTGCTGAACCTAGAAATAGGACACCTAGCTAGCTTTATAATGGCATCCTGCTTTTCTGCAAGAACAAATCCTTTTGCTATTAAAACTTTGTAAGGAAAAAGGTCTGGACTTTTTCAAATTGGTTTCTATCCACCTCCTTGTCAGGACAAAATGTTTTTTGATAGCTTGCAGGTGAAAATTTTCATAAAAACGTAGAAAATAAATAATGTTTATTTTACCACCCAATGACTCCCCTATGATGAAGCTATTTATTTGATATTTGGGTTAGGGTTAGGGTTTAAAGTCAAGATTTCTTTGGGGGAGTCAGAGTTTTATGTTACAACGGCCTTAATTTTTTTTTTTTTTTTTTTTTTTTGGTGGGGGGGTGGGGCTGCTATTAACACATTGCCAGTTATTATGAGAACTGCAACATATTGAGTCACAGAAGACAAAGGTTCAATATTTTCTCTTCTTTTGTGCTGTAATATTTGCCTGAGATTGCATGACAGTTAATCTGTCAGTCAGTCTGCACAGACAGTGTTAATGTGTGGGAATGTGCTGCATAGCCACTGCCACTTCCACATAACACGTCAACATGTTACAGCAAAGGAAACAGCAAATTTAACAACAATAAAGAACAGGTGAAGACTTTCAACATAACAATTTTTTTCATAAGAAATTAGTTTTTTTCACATCTTTATGAAAAATTACCTTGATATAAAGATGTGGCACACATTTCTCTGAGCCTACTGCCAAGTGCCCCCTCCCTTTAATAATAAATCCACACATGTTCAGCAGAGAAAGACTGTAACCACAAATAACTGAGCATCCTCTTTAATATAAGATAAACTGCTGTCTCTCACTCCTCACCTGCATGTAAAAATAGGCATGAAACTGCTGAAATACTGTTCCTCCAGTGCCATTATCCATGGTCATTTTCACAGTATTAATGTTATTGTACAATATAGACATCTCTTGCTATTCACCACTGGACCTGTTCACACCACCCTGAGCTTCAGAGCTAACTTGACACTAACCTCTTCACTGTAGCCTATCTTCATCGTGTCAAGTAACCTCTGACCAGATTCGATTGCCTCCGCCGCCCGCCAATCAAATTTAAAAGCCCGCACTCAATGACTCATTAAACGATCTAGCCAATGAACGCGAACGAGTCAAAGCGCGCTTTGTTCAAATCCGGACCAATCAAAGTTAAGGCTGAATATCAGGGACTTGCCGTAACCTGTGGGCAGCATGCAAATAACATCGTCTCTCAGTAGATAATGATGCAGGGCCTCAAACTGCTAGACCCTATGGTTTCAATTCCGATTTACTCATATTTTGCAAAGAATCAAGAGATAACTTAACACATTCTTTTTCGTAGTCACTCGCCTTGCTTTCTTTGTGTACGGTAATACACTCGGAACTACTCGGATGTCTCCGCACTCGACAATAACTTTGTTGTTAGTATGGAGCTTGCGGAATCAGCCGAGGATTGCCGATTGACGGTCAACCAATCAGCGTTTTCACCAAACTTTGGTGAAAAATTTTGAAACATGGATTTGATTGGCTTATATAAACTAGGTCAAACTATTTTCGTCAGAGGTTACTTGACACGATGAAGATAGGCTACAGTGAAGAGGTTAGTGTCAAGTTAGCTCTGAAGCTAAGGGTGGTTCACACCCACTCGATCTAGGGACTAAAACACAGCAGACTTTCCTCACCTACCAGTAAAGAATTATTTCATCAACTTGGCTTTCTTGTATCCTGACCAACTCATCATTACAACTGCTACATAAAAGCCTTTGTAATAAAAACATTAATGAGCTTGTAATGCACAATGGAGAGAAAGACTCTCAAAAGAGGCTTAGCCAATTGCTGGGAGTTAACGCAAAAGAGTTAATCCCTTTTAAAAATTCATCAAAAAATTATCCGAAAACATCTAACTGACGATTAAAATATGAAATGAAAAAGACAGCTTTCTTATACAGGATGTGAACATCACAAATAAACCAGTTGAAAAAAACCCTGACATATGACTAATATAATAAGAGAAATATTAATCTTTTACCTGACAAAAGAAGAGCATGCGTGGCTCAAAATAACACAACAGTAGACCAGCCACTGGCAGGGGTGGATCCCGAGTTATTTTCTGACAGTCTGCCAAATTATCTTTGTTCATCCATCCTGTATTTTTGACCGTCTTCTGACAGAAAAAATAGATACTTGAAAATTTGAAGACATAGAAAACGGCCTAAATCCGCCCCTGACTGGTATTTGTTGTCATAGTCTGCATTTGTTGTTACGGCAAGTAGAAGAGTAAGAAAAACCATCAGCTCTGCGTGTCCTCCTCTCATAAGTCACCAAGTCATGGTCTCGTACCCTGATGCTTACATCAATTTTCCTACATTTCCAAGAAGTTGTCTTCAGAACAAAGAAAAGCCATTTCATGACAAGTTGGACTTTATCTATCTCCTCCCCTAGTTTTCCAACTAAGATTTCATAAAAGTGCACGATTTGACAATAATTCTTGAAACTGCACAATTGTTGCAGTATATTATCAGTTGTATTATAAGACCTAAATATCTATGAAGCACTATCCATCACAAGTTCTTATGGTATCCAGCACCAGAAACATCGACACAATTCATCTACATTCTTACCAAATGTCTCTATCCGTTTGCTAAGGCTGAACAACCACACCACCTCGTTGGACTTCACCATCAATCTGAAGCCTCATTCCTATAATTACCCAGTTTAATACCGATTCTGATCACCTTAGTGAAGATGGCCTGACGTAGTGTTCCTTGCCACATGCGTGACAGCTGACACAAACATACCTATATTTACCTGGTAATGACAAAATATCCCCACTAAAATAAACCACAGCAGAACTGATACACAACAGAAGCAACTTGATATCTGACAGCGAGACTGCCATCAATACAGACATTGCCCTCAAAACTTCTACAAGACAGTCAGGTGATGGTAGACTTGAAAAGAATTTCTTGAAGTTAAAGCAAAATGGACTTTCTCAGGAATGTGTCTTTTATTTTATTTATTTAGTAAGATTTAAAATTTGTCATTAAATAAATATCTTTTTTTTATCATTTTTTTCAAGAAAGAACTTACAAATACAGGAGAAAGAAAAGAAATGAAGAATGAATACACCAATATGTACATACAAAAGATGTGAAATCATTAAATATATTTCTTCATAGATTTTAACAATTTGCGTATTCCTATAAAATCAACCACATGGTAGCTCTACACTTTCTATTCTTAAATTTAGTTATCAATTGAATATCACTGCTGAGTAATACCCTATAATATTGATAACTACAGGATTGTGTTAGAGAAGACCCAGTGTGAGGTGTAAGCACAATAGGGCTGGGATACATGAGGTGACAGACAATTAGTATTAGACCCCATTTCCAGAGATTAGATCGATCTACTTTAGATCGACCTAACTCCCTGGGGGTTCCCGCTAAATAGCTGTCAGCCGGGCGGACACAAAAGTTAATTACCCCCTTACAGCTTGTAGTAGGTGGGACGGACATTTAAGCCGGATTATCTGACAGTAATCAAGTTAGACTCCCCATGGGGATAGATCGATATAAAAGCTCTGGGAATACAGCCTTATTTAACAATGGCCACATTCAGAATAGATGATGGGAGTACTAACTGAGCCGCTGACTAAATATAGCTGACTAAATATAGCTGAACACACTTCAGAAGAGATCCCGCTGATTCCTGATGGTCTCTCCGCCCCCACACGCATCATGAAACGCATAAAATCTTGGCTCCAAGGTTTAATTGCTAGGCCCCTGCAGCGACGGCACATGTGGAGGTGGGAGACCATCCAGAATCAGCGTCAACTCTTTTGAAGCATAGTCAGCCTTATTTAGTCGGCAGATCAGTTAGTACTTGGATCATCTATTCTGAATGGGGCCAGTGAAAAATTCTTCCTGCATTATCACAACATACCTATTAATCTGATAGTTATGGTGCATATGATACCAAAATGCATGTGAAATACCACAAATGGCTCAATGACTTTCATATAAAATATTCTGATTATGCTGACAATGGAAGGTACTTGTAAAAACCAAACAAAAATGTCCTCTCTGAGCTATGTCTAAGGGATTACACCCCTCTTCCTCTGTGCCATATAGAGCTATATGTCTAAGGGATTACCCCCCCCCCCCCCCCCCCCCGTGCCGTATATAGAAGGGTTTACACCCCTATCTCCCTCTCTCCTTCTGTATCAGGTGTGACTGTTGTTTAGCCAAGGTCAATCATGCCAAGCAGTGACCCCTTTCCTGATTAGGACATGGCCAATGACTCACGGCCGTTCACCTGACTGTTATGGTTCACCAGCTTCTGGCTCGGGGTCACCACGTGCACATTTGAATTCTATGCCACATGGTTTCTATTCTTGTATAAATACAGAACTTAAATGCAAAACTGGTAAACCTATTTTCACTTAGTATAAAAACCAGTCAAAGCTCGGTAAAGCATGAACAAATTCTTGCATATCATAACATATATAAAGGGGGGTGGGGGTAATGACCTAATCATTAAAAGACCTTGAGTTAGCACTAAGCCGAGTGGCACTGACATATTCTGCAGTACAAAACCTGAATAACAGAAACTTGATTTGCAAGCATAACCAGATAACATCACTATGATTGTTCAGATTATATACAGCATGCAAAATAATAATGACTATAATATTATAGTTATATAAAAACTGAAAACAGTGTATTTAGATCACCTATAGGTGAAATTTTAAAGGGATAAGAACTGTTCATTTTGGCCAAAAATAAAATTGAATTTTCCTGGGGCAAACAACAATTTTCCCATACTTACCAGTGGTTAATGAATCCATTTCTAAATTAAAAGTTAGTCCCTGTTTTTTTTCTAAAAAGTTTTCTTTTGTAAGAGAAAAAGAGATTATAACAGAAAGCCATCTATGGAGGTAACATGGTCCGATGGCAAGCACAGATTTCAGAATAATTGCTTTAATTGCCATTTTTGTGGTAAAATGGAATATATTATATTTCTATGAGTTGTTTACAAGGTTTTTATTGTGAAATATAGATGTCATACGAAGAGCTGTTATCTCTTTAAGATCCTTTTCAGTTTTCATGTAAATATCCCACAACATGAGACAGGAAATATTTCAAAAGAGAAAAAACTTTAATAACTACATCTTCCCACTATCCTGGACTCAATCTAGAATAATAACATAACCATAATTTACTGCCTTGGAGACACATTGTCATATCATCAGATCTAATATCATAAACTATTTAAATTGCACAACAGCATGGAGAACCACTGTCTTTTATCTTGTATTCAAATCTTTTATGGAGTTTACCTGCATGTCGCCTGCTACTAGTAGTCTTTAACACTCTCCACTTTCTACTCGATGCAAAAGATGTTTGTTAACTGTAACTTAAGCTGGAGATCTGCACATGCCTTATATTGGCCTAGTTATACATGCAAAAAAATGACTCTTTTCTAGTATAAACCTGCATCTAACCAAACCATGTGCCCCTGCAGAATATCTCAATTTTTTACACATGACTTTCTTGGTCCCAATTCCCTGGATGTGTTTTGAACTATGTCATGTAGATACTAGTAATGCCAGACCTCTAAGGGTTCACCAAAGCATCTCATTTCAAATAATTTTACAACAAATTACAGTACAGCCACTGGTTTTTGTCACAGTTGTGTGTTTATAAGCTGAATTAAACAAACTCCACACCAGTTCATGTGTCTGACATGCCTTCTGGATATGTCCCAGCTCAGTTTGAATGCGGCTGGCGCCCCCTGCGACCTTTGATTGAGAGTCAGAACTTCACGCTGTACGACCATGATTCATTTTATAAAATGAATAGATAAATTTCACCTATTGTTGAGTGGTGAAGTGGTAATAAGTGGTGACTTTCCAGTCACTCATGGGTCACAGTTAGGCACGCAAATGGCACATTAGTGGGATTGTATGGCTTTTTTTTCCTTTTCTACAAATTTAAAACAAATATCTGGTAGCTATGTTTAACACCCAGCAAATCAAAAACCAACTATAATTTTTGGAAGCATGTCCCTTGAAATTAATGAGATCCCTCAACAAAACGACAGTGTTGACGATTTCCAACTAGTTATAGACTGCATGTCTTTGGTTAAATTTAAGGCAGTCTAAAAATGTAAATGACTCCAGTTTTCACAATTTTCTCCTCAAGTTTAGTAAATATTAGGCTTTGACTTAAACACACAAATGAGCTAGGCTAACTGCCAAAGATGCCAGCAACTTGGTAATTTTGATTTTAACTTCATAATCTATGATGGTCCTCATTTTTTCATTTTTCCAAAAGAATGAAAACTATTAGCATTTTTATGTGCAAAGTAAATAAAATGGTGTTTTCGAATTATATGAGTGTGGCAAAAGCCTTTAAAAAGTCTCACCTCTGATCCTTTGCCAGTCTTCAAGGGGAGGCCCTCACCTGGCCCTGCCTGGTCTTCTGTACACCCTGGCATGGGGGCCACTACTGGTGCTGACCCTGCACAAATAGACCATCAATATTATTATCACACAACACAGTCACTGGACTGTTAAGCAAGGGGAATAAATAATAATCTGCCAATCACTGACACAATACAGAACCTATAATGCAACAAACAGTAGCCTCCTTTATATTACTAATCCCATGAAGTCAAAGCGTCAAAAATAATTCATCAAAAATATTCGACATTTTTAAGCTAATCTCCCTAAAACAGGTCAACTCCAAAGCTTTTATTTAGTTTTTTATAGCATGAAGTGTAACAAAATAAGCTCCCAACCCATTTTCTTAACTTAATTCCTAGCAAAACTGATAAACTTTATCTTTTTAACTGTCTATGCGTTCATGACTGAGGTAAATCATTTTCGAGTTTTAGATTCCCTTCTACAAGATGACAGAAGCAAATTATTCACCTGGTGCAAAGACCAAGTCTGAACTGGTTGAAAAGATCTAATTGTGAACGTAAATCATTACTCTAGGCTGCGATGTGATAAATATAACTACAATGAAATCATCCCCTGAAATCTCCACTTTTTTCTCTTACTTTTGTAACCACTGCCCAACGTTTTCGGATTTTTTTCACTAAGCCACTGGTTTTTCTCCTTCATCCATCAAAAGGTATTGGTTCATGTGAAATAATTCTGGAGCATGTGCACATATGTAACAATCTCCAAGTTTAAAACAAAACACCGTACATTTCTTGGAACCAGAAAAAAAGACAACTAGTATAACTAATAGAACATCCGAGATCCGCGTGTGGAGTAAATCCCTAGCAACATGACACCATCTTACACAACCAAAATTTAAATTGATTTAAGAACGGGGTCGTGACCCAGAAATAGTACTTTTAGAAATAGAGCTCCCCTAAGGCAATGAGCACAAACCTGTTTTACTAGACACCAAAAGAAAGATAGTCAAAAAATAAAAACATCTGAGCTAAGATCAACACGTTAAAGAGGACCTCATCCACTTCACGGTTTCTGACTTCACTACGCTCCACTAAATAAATGTTTACATTGTATAAAATAATACCTTGAATAAATACTTTTCAGGAACATTTGGCTTTTTAATACAGGTATTTTTGCTTGATAACAATGGCCAATGAGAACAGGTCCTGTGGGCATTTGATGGTGAAGTAAGTTTTCATTGAAAACTAATGATGGATGAAGGAATTATAATCCAGCCCTGCAGGGGGTGGGGGTGGGGGTGGGGGGTGGGGGGCACTTGCCTGTATTTAGTCTACCAAGTGACCCAGTTGAGGATCTTTATCAGTCATTGCCCTGAACAGGGACACTACACTTGACCAACCAAGCTCTCCACACCTATAAATGTCTACCTCTTGATATGTTAGACCAAATTGACCGAGTCTCATAAACAATAATTGCCCTTTGCTATCACAGACCTTAGATTTAGGAGCATGATTGCAAAGATTAACAAATAGAGCCACAATATCAGTGCACAAACATAAAGTAGAAGCCATAAACATCACATCGAAAAACACAAACAATTTGTGCAGCTTTCACCCTGGTCACTGGCTGTCTATAGTACATACATGTAGGTCTGACTGCCTTAAGTATCTTCAGTAATTATTATTTAATTCATAGGGTCAGTATATATGAGTTACAGTTTTAAGTACTAGTAAGTGTTGTCTATCATGCAATGTTGTACACTATATGAATTCATTGGGTCAGTGTATCTGAGTTACAGTCTTAAGTAAGTGTTATTTATCATGCAATGTACGCTATATATAAGGTCAGTAAAAACAGATCAAAATAACTAATAAAAGTGCTGAACCTAGGAGAGTTTTGTTGTCTTCTTGGCTGTGAAAAGATTACCAAAAAATGCCATTTATATTCTTTAAATTGCATAATTATACAAATATTTGAACTTGCCCTGCATTTTGATAAAATAAAAAATCTCAATAAATTCTGAAAGAAAGCCATGATTCTGGAGTCATCAGAAAAATGATATTATACACTCATGCAAAATACCACAACAGGTACAATAATGCTTCCATAAATTATCAATTTGTTCAATTTTTTTAATAAGACCTACATTTTATCATGCAAAACCAAATTACATAGACAGGCAGAGTGCATCATTGTATATAATAAACTGAAAGGATAATTTACGTTTAAATTTCAGTCCCATTCTAATGCAAAAAGTAAATGTTAAGGTGAATATTCCAAATAAAAATACTTCTCTATGACAAATGCAATCTTCAGCCGCATACTTTTTGCCATAGATATTTGACTGTCTTACCTGTCACAGTGTTCACAATATTGGACATTTTGCATCACTTCACTATGGCAACAGCAGAATTATATATGAAAATCTTTGCTATCCCCACCTAATCTCGTATATCCTTCAGAAGACCCAGACATACAGATATACCAATCAAAAAAAATTTTTTTTTTCAAGTTTGCAATCTGTCGTCAATTATATGCCATGGTAGATAAAAACGGGTAAAAAAATGCCTCATTTATTCTCTCTTTTTTTCTATTTTACAAAGAAAGGGTAAAATTAATCACAAACTTAATCAAAATTTTGACTGATTACGTAAAGATCAGTTTATCTTGACCTAGATTTCTACAATCCCACGCCAGCAAGTTCAGACGTATCAGATGGGTCATACATAAACTAAAGTTGTGTAATTGTCACTAAATTCTTGTTACAGCATTAAATTTGCAAAATATACTTCCACATCTTTGTTGTTAAGTATGATAAAGGACTTGTAACACCTGTCTCAAGGCCTTTCAAACAATTTTCAACCTTGAATAACTCTTTACATGATAGGGGTAATGTGCACAAAACAGCTCAGTAACTTTTCACTGACAAAGAAGGACTGTTCTTGGGTAGAATTAAAATTAAATGCTATCCTCAGCAGACATGCTATATATACCCATCCAGTTACTTAAAAAAAATAAATAAAGGGGCTCCTGATTTAAAATATATTTAAAAAAATAAAATCTTCCTCTCCCACTGAATTCCAACCCATTTTTATCATTTACACTTTCTAGACCCTCTTTCACACATAAGAGGAAGTCCTAAAAAAAAAAAAAAAAAAAACCTGAATACATCTACATGTATGACAAATGCCCAAAACATTAGACTCACCCTTCAAGAAATCAAAGAAAACCAGAAGCATGCGTTTTTTCGTTGTTTTCCCATCATGCCAAACACAAACACTCTGTGTTGTTAAGTATCAAATGCGGCATTCATGTGCCTGTAAATGATGTGTTTAGTACACTTTGTTTACACCAACAAGCCAAGGTCAGAAATGTATGATTTTATCTGTCTAATTACGCAGTTTGAATTTTGATTACCGAATTTTCTTTAATCCAGTTTTCGTTGCAATCTTGAAGGCATTAGCTATACAGTTTGCAGCACATTTAAAGCTTTCTATCTCTAAATCAACGCAACTGTTTGGATTGAAATTTAAAACACTTCTTATTTACATGATATGAGAGCTTAAGCTGTCATGCTTTTTTCACAATGCCCATTCAAATTTGAAAATGAGCCATTTTCTGTCGCTTTCTTGAAGAGCAAGTCTAGTCTAAAAGATGTTAAATAAATTCAGTTTTCATTATATTGCTTATATTTTCTGTAGTACTTACTTCCTGCAGATTGCTTCAATAAGGCATGAACCAACTTCAAGTTACTGTTTTCCTTCCAGTTGCCATACAAACTGTTCCCATTTCTTGGTGTGACAGCTTTCCAGTTTTTGGTCAGCATTTCAGTCAACAGTCTTCTGTGTGACACAGACAGTGGAACACTGGTTTGACTGCCTTGTCCGTTTATTTCCACTGGTTTATCACACCCTCCTTGTGCTTGTTGATTGCCTTTCCCTGCTCTGTCTCCATTTACTCTGTGAGAAGTGAGACTGCTCTCTCCTTCTTCACAAAGCTTTTCTGAAAAAAGTTGACTTTTTGATTTTTCAGGAGCTGATTCTCCGTCCTTGTTTGCATTGTCACTGGTTTTCACCTGGTCTGTACTAGTACTAGTAAGTAACTTCTTCAGCAGATCACTTGAATTATCCACAGTCTCTTCCCCTCCGCTTTCCTCCCCCTGGACCTCTTCCCCCTGGGGCTCCTCCCCCTGGGTGTCTTCCCCTCGGCCCTGTTCGGGACAACTGTTCTCAAGTGGTATGTCCATAGGTACTGGAGTTAGTATGTCTCCAGGCATCACCTGCTTACCATGACACTTCATTCTTCTTATCTTTTTCTCAGTGGTAAACACTCCATCTAGAAGTCCAATGCATGGGCAGACTCCACATACATGATTTGCTGCATTATAGTTCAATAATCTTCCACTGTTGCATAATAATCCTTTCTGAAAATCACAAATATTAAATAAATAAATTTACATTGGCTGGAATGAGTTTAAACAAGTTCTGTCTGCAACCTAAAATCATCTTAGTGCAGTGTTGAAAAAATAGTTCAGACAAACTTGTTTACTGGCTGTCAGATCAGGACCTCTGACATCTTAGAGAATAAAGCAGTGCACTAAGGCCTGTCTGTCAACATCCCACAGGTAGCTGGAGAATACTTAAATAGCTTCAGGGTTGCCACTTCAAGACACAGGGGGCATTTTGCTTTCGTTTCTTTTTTAAATCTTTCAAAAGGGAAAAGCATGCCAAGTTTCGTGATTTATTAGCATCATGACTTCGGCATACGGTGTCTAAATGATTTATATGTTATTAATTAAAGAAAAAATTTAGAATTCACACAGTGGACACATAAGAGAGAGGGATGACTTATTGAAATGAGAAATATGTGCACAAGTACAGTGCTTTAAATCATGGGAAAGGTTATGTTTATAATGGGTGTAAGGGAAAGTATCAAAAACATGATCAAAATTGGTTACAGTACAGGGGCGGATCCAGAGATATTTTCTGACAGTCTTCCATGTTATATTTGTTGATCCATCCTCCATTTTTTGACCGTCTTCCAACAGAAAAAATTAGATACCCGTCAATGTAAACTTGAAAATCTGACCGTCTTCCAGAAGACCCAGAAGACGGCCTAAATCCGCCCCTGCAGTATGTAGAGAAATCATGCAATATGTCAATTTTTCTTAGAAGAACTACGTCTTTGATGCTACATTGAAAAACATACAAAAATGACCCTATTCTATAAAACAAGACTTGTCAGATGAGAATTTTGCTTACCAGAAAGGAAAAAATACAAAAGGATCTTTTCAACTGTGCACTCAACATCATAGAATTTCATCAACTGTGTTATATAATAAGCATAAAGTCATTTTTCTTCAATTAACAGCTAATATTGACAGCTTATGTTACCTCCAATATTTCTAGTGTCTCAGAGCGTCTTCATCAGGGAACGAGGCTATCCAGGTGAATAACCTCTATCCAGGAGATATACTAGGAGATATATTTTTATATATATACTAGTAGAAGTATAAAATAAGGTATTTCACCTGGATAGCCTCATTTTCTGATAAAGATGCTCTGTCAGAAATCGAAATATTGGAGGTAATATTGATGATAGTAGAAAAATCATGTTTGAAAAGATAACATATTGTAGGATTATTCTTCAATATTATACAGGATAGACATGGAAACTTCAACCTAACGAGCTTTTGCCCCTTACATGCAGTTAAGATATTTGTTAAAATTTCACTTTTACCACTGAAAAAATATTCTTCATGAGAAGCAAAGAATCATCCACCAGCAAGTTCTGTTAACTTGATTTGACTTCATATAACAGTTATTGCAGCATGGAAGATTCAGTTAAACCCAAAAGAAAAATGTTGGACAGTTTCATTTGCAATATATTTGTTTTCAATGAACAAGTTAATCTAAACAAGAAAAATCTAACTACGTGAAAAAGCTCCCCCCCCCCCCCCGACCCCCCATTTTAAGACTGCTTGGGTCTCTATAATTGATAAATTAAATATAATAAGATATGCCATTTGAAATTTTGCTAAAGTTCACACCTCTAGTAAATATTGCATACCATTAAAAAATTATAAGTACGGTTGTTGACTTGTGAAATCTGACACTCAGGTTTGTAAAAAAGAAATTTAAAGAGCTGATAAGGTGCGGATATATCTTATTACATATTAGGTGCCTAGACTTTGGTAAGAACTTCATCTGATGGCTGTTTTTATTGAACTTAATGTATTCACAGGCCAGTAGCCAATAATTTAAAAAGCCTAAGGGGGTTCTTTTTCTGAAAAAAAGTGGACCTTTTACCATAAACCTTCATGCACCAAGAAAAATTTTTACCCAGAGGAGATCCTTTTCCAGCTAACAAAGTGGTGTTTGAACCCCTTATAGCCCCTTAACATAATTGAGTATATTTAGGCAAGTCCTCCATTTGAAAACGAAGCAATTCTTCACTTTTAATGTAGCATGGAATGGGCTTTATGAAATGGAGCTGTACCATTGGGTCGGCATTTTTGGACTGACCACGAGGTCAACAATATATGACTGCAATGATATATGATTTCACGATATATGATTAAAAATGAAAGCTATCCATAGGCCAATGATACCAAATTCTTCTTTACTTTTTTTAAGCTGCTGTCACAGCACAATAAAAAGAATAAGAATCACAAATTCCCCCTTGGACAAAAATTAATGCCATTAAAGCAAGACATTACTCCTTTCTCTATTCGATGAGGATTTTGTAGGCCTTAATCATGGATTTCTACTGCGGTCTGAGTGTGCTTTTACAAATGATGAATAGGACGATGTAGCCTAGGACGTTCAGTGTAGGTAGAGTAAGTTTGAGCATGATTTGATGGCTGCCTCCATTTTATTTTGGATTTTTAAGCCGTGTTTGGGGTATTCATGTTTCGCAAGTTCCCTTTTTTTTTTTTTTTACTTTATGGGACCAATTGGGGATTTAACAACATTCATTTTTAATACTTATACTGATTTTGATGCTTTCTGATTTTATGGTAGGATAGTATAGCTCTGTAAGATCGTTTTATGTCGTTTTGAAGTTTATGCACCCGATTTTAAATCATGAAGCGATTTTCCGACAATCGTTGTCTACCCAATCTAGGTGACAGCCGCGCTTGGTTGCACTCTACAACATTCTGACACATGGGAGTTTTGACAACATCAAATTAGTCAACGATTCAGGTTAAGTTTTACAACTTAATTTTCGATATTTTGGAAAGAAAAGTGGTGCACTGACTGCGTCGTTCAAATAAGAATGAGTATTGTTGCTTAAACGACTCCAGTCTGTTAGCAAAATGTGAATTACGCAGAAATATTAACTGATACTTATAAATGATACTACCTTCAAAACTTGCAGTCTTCACCGACCTTGACCCTACATCCTGGTCACAAAAAAATTGCAAGACAAGCTAACACCCATACCTGCACTTTGTTTTTACGTAAAGATAAAGACGTGTAGTGAAAGTTGCGAAAATAATTTTCTTCAAAACTTCCGAGCACGAAATTGTTCAGATTGGTCTCTTTTGTATCACAAAGTTTGAATCCTTCCAAGTTGAGTCCGGTTGAAGAGCAATTGTGGTAGAGAGGATGTATGGCACAACTACAGCAATCCACACATGTTAGAAGCTTCCGTTTATTGTCAAGACAGAACAGACCACAAGATGTAGACATTATATTGAGGTCACTGTTCAAGTTATTCTAAACACAGCTTTCCTAAAGGGGGGGGGGGGGGGGGGGGGGGGGGCTTATACTTGGTTTAACAAAAAGTAAGAAGTGGGGAATGATATGCATTATAAGATTGCAGTCTACACAACAAGAAACTGAAGGCATTTTTAGCAACTGAGTATACTTTTTATTTAATCATTTCATTCATTTTGGAGAAAATAACTTATGACACATCCATTGTACTTTGAAAAAGAGGTAGACAAAGCAGGACAACCTCTGCACCACTGCACTAGCATTTGGCAAAATAATTAAAATAACATGCGTAATAAAATAATATTTAAAGCAACAAATAGCAATCAGCTTGACCATCTCCCATACCAGTCATTTGATAAAAATTCATCATGGTCAAACACTGAAGGCACCCAATACACGGCTGGTGTCAGTGTTAGTTTATTGGAAATGTAAACATTAAAACATTACAGTTATATAGCAATTATAACACTTTCTGTTAAAATTCTCATATAAATATAGTTTTTAAGGTGTGAAAATGCACCCTGCAGTTCTGGTGATATAATACCTTACAAGTTCACCACAGTTTATGTGAAATATGTATCCATGGAGTTTGGAAGTGCCCACTCTGAATACAAAATCTGTACTGTTTTATCTCATTATATTCATATGTTTATAAACAGTAACTTACTTATAGTATATACCCACAGAGAAAAATGAACTACTTGGAACTGATAACTATATTTCATAACAGCTGACGGGAGCCCAATAACACTGCCCCAGGCACATTTTAATAAACATATAATTAATTCACTCTTTATTTGCCAAGGGGTTTATTAGAGACAACATTGTTAACATGGTATATCTTTTTGCAATAAATAATTCTTTTATGTACACCAATTTACATAAAAAGAAAAAAAAAAGACCCCTCCCCCACCCTCCATAAAAAGTAAACTTTACATATATGATATTGCTTCAAATCATTTTTGTCAATTACGATAGAAAAGTATGAAAAGATGGACCTTTGTTGAAAAGATTTAATTTGTTATTACATGTTGGATAATTTTCTTCGGGAGAGTTTGGTCTGTAGTATTATCTTCCATGTTCCCTGTAAAGCTAAAATGCATTACATCTTGCAGAAGGGGACCAGCAAAATGACACAAAATCAGATATTTCATGGATAACCGACATTCATCAAAACATGACCAAAATATTAAGTTAATTAATTTTTATTACATATCAAAATGGAAAAATCACTGATGTTTTCGTAATTAGATCTTAGATACTCAATCAAGAATATAATGCACTTATTTTGTCATCACCAGATTAGGTCTAAGAAATGCAACTGTGGTTAGTACATTGTGCGATCTTAAGTAGCTGGGACTTAGTAGGAAGATCTGAAGAGCAGGAAATGCATGTCAATAACAATGTATTACATTATGTAGTAATACCTTCTCCATGTCCTTAATGTCAAATAGAGACATCCTTCAAGATGTGATTTTTCATACTTAAAGTAGAAATAGCTGTCACAGGTACCATATAAGATGTCAATTTATCTTGCACTATTCAAACACACAATTCACACTAGATCGATACTTGTTACACTTCATAGAAATGGTGCATCACTGGATTTGTTTTCCCGATGTTACCTATTTCTCACGTTTTTTACCTTCATAGGTTCCAAATCACAAGCAGGTGAAACAAAGCTTTGACAAGTTGCTAAAATGTATTTTTCACATATTTGGCAAGGCATTTACACCTCAATCCTTACATTTACTTTAATGTAATCAGAATGACAAGCAACAATGTAAAAATTTGTTCTCTTATAAGAAGCACCATCTTATTCTACAGCATGGAGTGAGAAAACGCTGTTACTCCACTGTCTCCACTTCACATATCTGCCACAGAGCACATCCATGGAAATTACAGAAAAACAAAACTCTCGGAAAATGAAACTAAGGAAATTATCAAACACATATGTCAAAAATAAGACATTTCATGCAGCTCATTATGGAAATACTATTCGTTTCTGTCAATCTTCTGCTTGTTACAAGGCACATTACAGCAACAGCACGCAGCTTAATATCAGTTCATTACCTGTTCTGCATAAACATTTACACATTAAAGAAAAGTGATTTGAACAGTGAAATATTTACCAGTAAAAATTCCAAATTTGTTCTTATCATCAATAAGTCTTTTTCAATTACTAAAATGTCAACATTCTGATCATGTCAGCCCATAATGGCTACATGTTTCATATAACACAACTTTCAAAAATTCACAAACTTGTACAGTGGGGCATAGTGTACAGCTGCAGGAAATGATACAATCACATACTGTAGGTAAAGCACTGGAAATCTCGGTCCATTTGAAAGACCTATTTGTAACAAGGTTGCTGATGTCTTGCACTGCCTGAAGTAGCATTTCTGAACACAATGTCAACAGTTATCATTACATTTAATCAATCAATACACAATTATAAAAAAATTACCAAAGCTCCACATCATTTGAGGAGCTCATTGCTTTGTGTTTATATATAAATGTCATGGAGTACAAATGCTCAGCACCATACAAAGCAGTTAAAAAAATACTCCTTGGCTAAGAAGACAGGCACGATGTGGCAGACCAAAGATTATGCCGAGGAGATTGGGGGGGGGGGGGTATAAATCCTCTGTGGTCTCCCTGATCCCCAAATATGGCAGGGTGCTGGCTTATCTAGCTAATTAGAAACATAAAACAATTGGTCCTCGATAAAAATGGGTATAGGGGGCAAACCCTGAGAACAAATCTAAGCACTTATAAAGACCACTGTATCACTTCTTCAGACAAGTTTTCAAATGTTGACAAACATGCTCTTGAGATATGTAGGATACCCGTGGACTATTTTTTTTTTTCTATCATGAGAAATTAATTTTCTCCAGTAACCTGGATCATACTGGGAGTATTATACCCTTCATAGACCTGACTATCTTTAGTATGAGACGAATATCAAAACACTTGTTAATATCAGTCCAGGCAATTCACGCCATTCTGACCATTACTAATCCCAGAGGGTGGAATCCTTTGTGACGATTCAGCAGAAATGGGAAGCTGATATCAGGATGTCGGAGAGCCGGTAGCATTCGTGTACATTTCCTCAAAAATGTCAATGATATTGTCTATTCCAGTGAGGTAGCCATCCTCCCTGTTTCCTTCCACCCAGGGGGCCCTGTGACTGATGGTGGCGTCATTGGGGATGGGGTTACTCTTGCCAAAGTCAATCATCCACACGCATGCTTGCTCCGTGTTGTCGTGAACAAACAGAAGGGAACTGCCAATCAGCTGAAAGATGCAATAAGTCATTATTACCATGGCAACACACTTTGTGACATTGTTGTCCCAGAGAATTCAAAGCATTTTTAGCTCTACATACATCATACTTGCGTCACTTGCTCTAAATATATCGTACTTGCGTCACTTGGAAGTCTTGGTCACCACACAACAAACGGCCAAATTACAGTCAAATTGCATTTGCCTTTGCGAAAATGTACCTTCAAATCGTACAAGACTGACGTAATGAATGAAGGATTCAGCAAATTCCTTTATCTTGATATTAGAAAAGTGCGTAACGGATCTAATGTGCAAATGGATGTTGCTGTTTTTAACTGATTGGATGTTGAAATTGAATTCCAACTTGTACAAGTGTGACGTAGTGAATGAATTGCTTAGCAAATTCTTCATTATAAGCTTAAAATGAAGTGCAAAGAGGATTAGATGTGCAAATGAAAGCTGCTGCTTTTAACTAATTGGATTCTGAAATTAAACCACATTTTGTATTAGCATGACCTAATGAATAAATTGTTTAGCCAATTCCTTAAGCTGAAAATAGAAAAGTGCTAAATGGATTCAATGTGAAAATGTAGGAAACTAACTTTTAGCCAAATGGATTTGACCATACTTGGCAGGTCATTAAACCCATAAAACCCATAAAATGTGAAATCCAAATTTCATAAAGTGATTTTTTACATGTCTGGTTACCTTTTCCAATTCACACCTGACAGGTGTTAAATTCCTTAAAAATGCACCTCGAGCTTCAGAGAAACAAACCTCTACACTACAACACAAAAATCACTACATGATCTGTTAAAGTACATAGTGTACTGCCATAAGACATGCACTTTTGGCTTTAGTCACTACTGAACCATTCCCAGACCCTATCTAAACTACCTGTGGATCGACCTATCTTCAAGGGGATTCTTGCTAAATTGCAATCAACTAAAGCGGATGTCTGTCACGCCTACTGAAGCTGCTAGGGGTAATCAATAATTGTTTAGCAGCTTCAGTAGGGGTGCCAGACATCTAAGCCGCTTAAGCTGAAAACAATTTAGTGAGAAACCTCTTGGAGATGGATCGATCCTGTTAGATTAATCTAGTTGTGAGAACCCAGTCTAAATAAGGCGTTAAGCCTACCTCATGCCTGGCAAAGAAAGGAGATGCTTCCAGAGTAGCTCTTATTGCCTTGAGTCTTCTCATGTACTTCAGCTGAAAGTATTCACAAATATCAGTTATCAGTTAGTCAAAAGTACTCGAGAAGTAACAAAATCAGGGTGTTTCGAATCTAACTTAAAGAGATAACAACTGTTTTTATGATATCCATTGTAAACAACTCACAGAAATATAATAAATTCTATTCTACCACCAAAATGGCAGTTAACGCAATTCTTCTGGTATTTGTGCTTGCCATCCCATCACATGACCTTCATAGATGGCTACATTTTATAATAATCTCTTAGGAGAATACTGCAAAAAACCAAACTTTTTAGAAAAAAAAAAACAGGAACTTACTTTGAATATTGAAATAGATTCATTAACCAAAAGCAAGTGTGGGAAAATTGTCGTTTACCCCAGGAAAATTCATTTTTTGGCCAAAATTAACAGTTGTTTTTCCCTTTAATAAGTTTTTCCCAGAAAACAAGTCTTTCACACAACTCCAGCTGTAGCATAGTTTACATATCTTTTAAACCAAGCTGCCAAGCACCTGAATACAACACTTACTATGATATTTTTGTTGTTATCTGTATAAGAGATGAAGCAATCTAGAATCTGCTCTCTTGTTCTAGTGGTTTTGAAATCTCGACTTGAGCTACCATCTGCTTTCTGAAATGACAAGGATAGCATTTAGTCAATAAAAAGAAGAACATTCTACAATGACATTTCAATTAATCCTTAAAAGCCACCTCCAGCATATCCTTGATACAGGAAAAATGCAAAAGATATCTTCAAATGTTTTTGGTTTCATATTTCCAGAAGGAGACTTCACCTTAATCCCCTCAATCCTGAAGCCCTGGTTTGCGGTGGAGCTGACTGTCTCCCGCCAGATCATGTAGCGTGGTTTTGTTATGGCTTGCTGGGCATGTTCCTCCTCTGTGGGCTCGTTAGGATCCACCTCGATCATCTTCTGGTACATGTCCTAGCAAAGAGAGAGAACAAGGGATATAGATTCTGAAGTAAAACCCAGGCTGTTAATTTGACCCCATTTCCATAGATTTTAGATTGATCTATCCCTGTGTGGGGAGTCTCACTAGATTACTGTCAGCTTGGCCGGCTTAAGCGTCTGTCCCGCCTACTGAAAGCTGTAAGGGGGTAAGTAACCATGGTGCGCGCTCGGCTGACTGCAATTTAGCGTGAACCCCCAGGGAGTTAGGTCGATCTAAATCTTAATTCCTGGATCGATCTAAATCTCTGGGAATACACCCTTTGATCAAAGTCCATTGTTACAGTAAAGGGAATAGTTCTGATACCATAATTATTCTCAATGTCAAAAAAATAACAAGGCTTCCAGCTGGATTTTTGTGAAAAGAAGGAAGTTTTGATGCGATATTTCCCACATAAAATCAATTTAACGTGTGGCTGTATTGTCAGGTTAAAAATGGAACTCTCCCTGTGTGTGACATTTAGCTGAACAGAAGTATTTTAACAAGCAGTTACACTCCACAATATCTCAGCACAGAAATATTTCACAAGATGTTTTATATTTATAACAGAGATAGCATCAAAGATTATCATAAACTGAAAAATAGGAACCATATATATTATTTTTTCCATTTGCGACCTTCAATAGAGCCTCAAAAACACATCTGTTTTGTATTGCAGTATCATATAAATATCCAGAGCTGAGAGCAGATTATAATCAGTACAAGTAAAATCTTCAACCCCCTCCCCTTATTATTACTGCACAGGCATGTAGGAACACACACAAACACAAAAATACATACAGAAATAACTCTATAATTTCAATAGGAGTAATTTTAAAATCATTTTTATCAGTTGAAAAGATGGAGTCGTTACCCTAATTGTTTTCTGGACAATGTGCAAACTTTACAGTTATCCTACCTTCCTGAGTTTGGGGTTTTCTCGTGCTTTTTGCAGCTCCTCTTCCAGGTACGTCCTGACCCCTATCTTGCAGTCCATGAGACTGGAGCAGTCAAACTCACACAGGAGGTCCTGCATCTGGATGTATTCTTAGGTCAGAAGTCAAGGAAAACAACAGGGTTCACATACTCAGACTATAACTTAGGTACTTGGTATTGTGCAAACTCATCTGTACAGAATTATGTATTAATTGGACATTTCTTTCTTTACTCTTAATACCATTACCTTTTTATCTAAAATTACCCTTTTAACTTGAGAAAGTTTAAACTTTCATGAATTTTAATGTGGCTATGTATCTTTCATTATTTTTCTGCCTATAATTCATTAGAGTAAAAACGTCGTGTGACAAAATATAGCAAAACTAAAAAATCAAACTTGAAAAAAAAAATTTGAAATAAATTTTCAAAAAGTACACCATTTTCCATTTTGAAGGATACTGATTCCATCTCTCTCTACTTCCCCCTTGTACTCTGGCACGTACGGCCGGATAATGTCCTTCATCAGCTGTTGAAGGCAGGTCTGCTCCTTGCTGCACAGCTTCTTGAGGATTGTTCCCTGGTCACCTGCCTTGAAATTCCCTGCAAAGGTGAAAAAAATGACATGAAAGTCAAGAAGAAAACCAGCACCTTACTCCAGGATAAAATTCCTCTTCTGTTTATTGTCTACTAAACTTAGTTTTTTAATGTCCTTTCTTTCTTTTTGTCTTTTAATTTTTTTCCCATTGAGCCATTCAATGAATCAAATGGTTTTTTAACTGGTAACAGAAATGTTTACCCAGTAATGTTACTCAAATAGAACTTTTGAAAACTAGAATGACATCCTAACAAAACCCTCAACCTGGATTCATCAAAGCATGACAACTTAATGTGTGATGTCTTATTATTCCAACCTTCATCATCCAAATCTGACAGGTTCTTAAAATTTTTCCTGTACGGCTGTCACGATTCAAATCAACCGAGGGATCTTAAAGGCATTTTGTATGAAGCAATTATAAATTGCTGTCAAGGTTCATATTTGTGGCACCTTGCCTATGGTAATACTGCTTCTCTCATGACATCAAGCTACATGCATTATGTTATGCCTTCAAAGTACTAAAAATACAGCTGTAACAGTCTGGATGAATTAGTCAATTATTTGTAACACTTCTGCCTTACTTGCTCAGGTTGTCATCTGCCTTGTTTACAATGAAAAATTGATAGAAATTATTATGTTCAGTCTTCAAAGGGAATGGTAAATCTTAGCAAACTGGCCCTGAGCTTAATGAATGATGAATGTTCTCGGCAGACAAAAGTGCATGCACATTTAACAGGGATGAGACTGCCGTTAAGCAAAAAAGTTGGAAAATATGGTGGGCAGTTAGAAAAATTTCATCTCTGATTTGTCCCCTATAGCTAGCTGGTTCTGTGCAAATAATAGATTTTCTAAACCTTGCCCAAAAAAGAAAAACAGGCAAGCTATGCACTTCAGTCTCTCAAGCAACATTCTAGAAATTCTTATAATTTCACAAATATCCAGAAAACCATTTTCAATATCTTAATGAAAAAGAGCCAAATATTCCAAAAAAGCTGCTTTTGGAACTTGACCTATATTTGAGGGGCACAAATCACTCCAGTAAGTTTGAGGATAACAAACCACAAGGTTTGACATATATTGTGATAACGGTGAAAAGTGCATGGCGATGACAACACGGTTGACACTAACAGAGGAAGGTGATGGCTATTTGTGTCTGTACATAAAAAGTGTGAAATAGGCTGAGATAGCAGTGTAGTAACAACCACCAATTTAGCCAAATGCTAAAACTGACTTAAAAGGGTTGATTTGACTTTTGTCAAATTTAAACCATTTGGAAAAGAAAGTGATAAAAAATTTGACTTAAGAAAAATTTGACAAAAGAAATTGCTAGGTCAAACCCAGATGGAGGAATATTATCAGAGTGGAAATTGCTAGTGCTACCCCAGACGGAGGAATATTATCAGGGTAGAAATTGGTAGTGCTACCCCAGACGGAGGAATATTATCAGGGTAGAAATTGGTAGTGCTACCCCTGACGGAGGAATATTATCAGGGTAGAAATTGGTAGTGCTACCCCAGACGGAGGAATATTATCAGGGTAGAAATTGGTAGTGCTACCCCAGACGGAGGAATATTATCAGGGTAGAAATTGGTAGTGCTACCCCAGACGGAGGAATATTATCAGGGTAGAAATTGGTAGTGCTACCCCTGACGGAGGAATATTATCAGGGTAGAAATTGGTAGTGCTACCCCAGACAGAGGAATATTATCAGGGTGGAAATTGCTAGAGCTACAACTAACATGGATGGATGACATCAAAAGATGGACAAGTAAATCAATGGAAGAGTGCACGAATGAAGCAAAGAACAGGACAAGATGGACGGTCATTTCACATCAACTTCAGAAGAGATGACACACATAGATGGATCAGCCCCGTGAAAATTTGTCTCATTTAACGCTCACTTACGGTTCTCAATCTGTCCTAGAACATAATGTTTTTCTCTTTTAATGAAAAATGTTCTTAATCTGTTCTAGGAAATTCTGCAGGAATTCCCAAAAACAGTTCTCGAACTGCTACATTCATTATAGAACAACACTAGAGATGTAAAAAAAAAAAAAAAAAAGAAACGTCAAATGTTCTAGAATAGATTGAGAACTGTAAGTGAGCTGTAAATGAGACAAGTTATCACAGAGGCTGTTACCTTGGTGACCTGCCAGCTGTATCCAGGGATACCTGTGCTTCTTAAACTGCTGCACAAACGGAGACCAGTGCACCATGTTCCGGATCTTCCGCCATGAACTCTGGAAAGATTTAAAAAAAAAGTGAACATGAAATGGAATGAAGTACCAATGGCAAGTAAACAGTGTGAATGTTTTCTAGATGTCTACCTTTGGAATAATCTCTGTCTCATATTCCATTTTCCAGAAGCGTCTAGAGCTGAAGTTTCCCGGTAGTGAAGTATGCTATTTTTGCCTGTGATCAATGCGAATTCACAGAATATCTTTTCTTCCTATTTTTTTTTTTTTTTTTTGTAACCACACATACAATAGTCTCTACTACAAAAGAAGACACATATCATAATCATGTAATATGACCGCAGATAGACTCTGAAAACTACAGCAAGCTACCCTGTAATAAATAAATGAAGATATTCAGTTATCCATACGTCAGCCAAGGTGAACTTCATTCCTGCAGATTACGTGATCTCAGATAAATGTATTAAATGATCAACATCATGAAAATTGAAACCATATAATAAAAAAAGGATATTAAAATGGCTTCAAAATAAATTACTTTTAGACAAAACAGCATACCAATAAAATGAAAGTAATAATAAAAACCAAGCACAAGACGAAGTAAAGCTACACATTTAGGTACAATTCTGACCATATATAATTTTCTGTTGTATATAAAATTGGTAGTGTCATCTGTTTTCTTGTTTCAAAGTCACCAAAACCACCTTGGGTCACATGTGCGTTCATAAATCTGTAATAGAAGACTCTGACATGATGTAGCCATAGAAAACCACACTCAAAGAAACAGAAATTACACTGAAACATATTTACCATGGTTCTGATTCGTTTCATTTGTTTCCCCGTTTCAAAGTCATTGCTCCCGCTATCGCTGTTCCCTGCAAGAAAGCACTCCTCGCAATCGCAAGGTGGGAGCAGCTCGTCCTCGTCATGATCCTCTGTGGCTTCAGCAGCCATGAGAGAGCACACGTGTGGCTCTAGCTTAATTTTTTTGCACGATTTGTCATTCATCTCTCCAGTAAAAATTCCTTTGGAGTCATCATCATCATGCTTTGTTAACTGTGACTTATTTTCAGTGTCTTGGGGAGATTTACTATCATGTAGTTGTGGATGACCAATGAATGGCCTTGTAGTATTCGCTATGTTTTGATCTGCCATTGTTCCTACAGTGAGTCACGCCTCAATCCAGAAGTGAAGTAGCACACTCGGGTAGTCCATGTGTGCCCAATGATCAATACCAGATTAAAGATGCATCTTCAAATGTACAAAATCCAAGAATTCCCTTTATATCACCGAGACATCCCTGAAAACTGTGTATATTTTTACGACCACAACACTACTAGTACTGATGTCTTATATAGCAATCTTCAATCAATGGTAAAAAAAATCACTCTGACACTAACCTACATCAAGGCTTTGACATGAGACACGAGCACACAAGATTAATTTTCCCGTTGGCTTCGAGTAGAGTCCTCAGGACTTGTTTGAAGGTTAAATCGAACACATAATGACTAATTCTAACAATTACGCTTCTCAGATACCTATCATGACAAAAAAGGAAATGAACACAAAAAGATAAACAGCGCCCTTGAAGGAATTCATTTACAGGTCTAGCACCTATAATTTCCTCAACACCAGCTCATTTGTTTACAGTGAAAGATTGAATTTTATAGAACTCTACCCAAACCACAAAAATTATCAACAACAACAACAAATTCTTGGATGTCTAACCTTAATCTTAGAAGTCAAGGATCAAAGTTTCCAAGTCCAAGCCAAATGCTCATGTCTCATGTGGGATTCTCCATGAAAAAACCATGTTTTGTTCAAATCTTTTACGTATTGTACACTAGAATCAAATTGCAACCTTGCAAATAAACAGAAACTAAGCAAAAAAGATAAAGAAACAAGAAAAGAAAAAAAAAACATAACAAACCTGCTCTTTCTCAGAAAATACAATTACGGAAAACCCACAAATCCCACATAAGCATTAAGTCCTCGAAAGAATTAACCCAATTCTTGATGACATGACAAACCAGATCTGATCAAGTCGGTTTTCTACCTTCATTTCCCATCCACCAGGTGCCACATTCAGACAACAGAGTCCCATGTTAACACACAGGGGAGGACAATATGATCAAAACAATTTCTCGGGTTTCTTCATGACCATATAGTAGCTTGCTCTTTCATCTGAATTGTTACTCGGATAAAAACAACTCTTGACGCCTACTTCTCCTGGGAATAAACCGCAGCATGTATCCAGTTCAGTTCTATAGACCTCAAGTGCTTTTCTTTGTCCACACAGCATAAACAAATAACAATATTCTAGAAGTATATTCTGAGTGGCAAGCTCTCTTTGCTGTCACAAAAAAAAGTTATTTTAAAAGACCTCATGGGACCAGTAAAATGCCAATTCTGCTATTAATGACAACATCAAGAAAGTACACATGGCTGACAACAGTCTTCATGTAATGCCGCCAACGTACTTACAATACTAATTAGTCATTCACTTGGTAGCAGGTGTGATGCCTCCACACAAGGTTAACTAGGGAAAATGGCGTAAACAATATATAAAAGATGTTCCAACAAGTTAGTTTCAAAACTGACTGATGTCAATCACTTGAGCTTCATAGCATTCACAGAACAAATTATCTGCTACATACTTCTTAGGAGAAGAGAAGGGGGGGGGGAGTACCCTCTTCAAAAGTACATCGCAGATTTTTAGATCAAAGATTTTACATGGATAAGTGCCACCCACAATAAAAGCCTGTAGACATGTTTTGCCACCTTACACTGCACTAATGCTATTAACTCTTTCATCTCTCTCTACTGTAGTGAACCCTTAAGATCCCATCAATTTGCCATTAAGTCAGGTAAGCCAGGTCTCTGTCTACTAGTCACCTATGGCAGGTAGAACACCTGGAAACACATGGAACATCACTTTTTAAAGTCTGATCTATGCATACATAACAATATAAATACAGCTACGTCATACTTCTAGCTGAGTTTCTAATTCACTCTAATTCTACAGAGCATCTAAAACAATGTAGTAGGGTGCATTGAGAACAATTTGATCCACGGACTTAAAGATCTGCAAATCAAATATGGCGCCACCCACTTGAAAACGTGTCGAGATTTAACTGCTCTGCCCCCACGGGGATGGTGTGCACAGGGTGCGGGAATCCACTGTCAAGTGCGCGCCATATTTGATACACGGCCTAGTTAGCCCATGGATCAACTTGGTTGTGAATGCTCTCTTAAATGTTTCTTAGCATGTGGTAAAGTGATTCATATGGGTCAATATTGATGACTCGACCATATACTTATATTACTTGAAAATAAATGTTTCACATTGAGCAGTGACATACTTCCTAAAAAATTAACATCCAATACTTTTTGCCTATTAACATCCAACACTTCTCGCCTACGCAGATTTTTCCATTCCTTCAGTAACTATAGATCTCAGTGATTCAGCCTCGTAACTAATGAATATCACTCTTTTCTGTGGATAAAAATTCCATTAAAAATAAATGACAAAGCAGCTTGCTGAGCCATATACATATATGTTAACTTCCCAATGCAAGCTCTATTTCAAGTGTGCCCAGCTTCAACTTAACAGTGTATGTAACATCTCCAATAGCCTAATTCTTCTGAAAAGGAATACATCTCTAACCACTGTTGTTGTAATACTTGCAGCCACATATCTCCACAATGTTTCACACCTTTACCAGTTAGAACTAGTGTGCAATATGTCATCAATACTACCAAATCTGCTAATCAATAGCATAATCCATATTCCACTAATACAGTGTATAAAACACAGAGCACCTGCCGTTCCCTGGTCAACATCACTGACTTGCATTGTGTCTTCCTAACATCTGTTGATATGAATGGTTACTGATCCAGAAAGCACTGTAGTTGTGACATAACAGCAATATAGAGACATGAATTCAAATTGAAATGTGCAAAAAACTGGTCACCTGAAACTTTATATCATAACACATCACTGACAACATAGGTGATGACCCATGCTATGTACAACTCCTCTGGTCAATACTAGTACATATATACACACTGACTGACACACTGACTGAGACACTGCAGGTACATGTGAAGCCACATGGAAGAG
This sequence comes from Lingula anatina, assembly GCF_051362555.1. Taxonomy (NCBI): domain Eukaryota; kingdom Metazoa; phylum Brachiopoda; class Lingulata; order Lingulida; family Lingulidae; genus Lingula; species Lingula anatina. The sequence continues at coordinate 48,022,867 of NC_141768.1, forward strand.
AGAGAGGCCACGCCCACCAGCCAACACAAGACAAAGGCAGCCACTGTGTCCGGCTCCAAGTTAATTGACCAACAAACTACTCTAAAGGGACTGAAGGGAACAAATCTTAGCACAAGGCACTCATTCACCATGGACAAATAACCCACATTCCATCTGCCCAGCTTATAACCCTTTAACAACCACTTTAGCTGTGAGGTACATAAACCATATAGTGACAGATTAAAAAACATCAGACTGACTTCTTATTGTGTAGGTGTTGGGTTAGGCAGGGATACAGTTACATGGATGCCTCCAGGACCTAACATAACAGTTCTCCAAGTTCACCTTTGTGGGAGTTAGAGACTCTCACCCCTACTCTATTACTCAGCCTTTTCTACTTTTACAACCACCAAGACCTTTAAAGTGGTTATTCTGCTGTTCTGTTGACCTATATTCTTCTCCTACTATGCAAAATCTCTTTCCACAGGTGATGCATATAATATCTTTCTCTATTTATAGACAAACCTATTACCTATGTATTACTGTATCCTTTGTTCTGGTATAAACACAGATTCCCTAGAGGCAGAACTGATCACGCCAAATGGACTCCACAGCTTCCAGTATATCTGATGTAATTCTATGAGCTGTCTTCTTTCCCTCTCTTTTTACACCATGTCCTTCAGATTAATCAAATCCTGCCTCAAAGAGAGAAAACACTTGGTATAAAGGGGATATAAAACCCTTGCCACAGTTTCTTGTTAATCCAGCCCTAGACAAGGATTGATTCTGTACTCCTGTGAACAGCTCATCAACAAGTGGCAGTCAGTTCTCTCTCATCTCTGATGTTGTCTTGAAGGCAATGTGTGTCAGCTACTGGTGTATGGAAATAGGTTACCTGTCATACCTGAGCACGCCTTTCTCTCTCTCTTTCTCTCGACTAATAAAAGACAGTGTGTGTGTGTGTGTGTGTGTCTGTATGTGTGTGTGTGTGCAGGCGCGCACACATTCTCCCACAAGTGCACATGCACATGCAAGTGTGTATAGATAGATAGATATTGAAGTTAAGACATAGGATATCAACATATAGAAGTCTAGATATAGACAGAAATATACAGATGAGTATAACTCTTATGTATGTATCACTACAATCACATGCTCTCTGACCACAGAGGTCGCTCTAGTTAGTCTCCTATTCTGAATGGAGCCTTATATAAAGGATTTAATGGGTGAGGAACAGTGGATAAATAATGGACCCCTTTAATATCAATTTCATCTTTTTGTCTCACACCATATTTTATAAAACCTGTGAATCTTTTGAAAATTTAATAATCAGAAAGTATAAAATTATCTGTGAACATTTCCAAATTGTTCTTTATGTGTTTTAGAGCCTATCACACATGCTTTTATGTGGCATACAATAGTAAAGTAAGGCGTCACTGCCAAGCTTGACCAAGATTAGCATCTAATAGGTCCTACCGGTCGACCGTTATTCATAAAATCTTAAACAAGCAGACAATAAAATTGAGACAAAAAAACAGGTGATAACATCTCACTCTCCACCTTGGCTAATATTTCTGTCATAAGCAAAACTACAGAGAAAGATGATTTCTAAAAATACCATAAGACACTGCAGTTATAGATCCAGTCAGATCCACTTGTGCCATTGTGGCAGTAAAAAACTATAAAAACAGTTCTGTCTTACAGTCTATGGTCCTAAGGTCACTTTTTTTTGTATCATAAGTCACGTGAATAAACCACTGCAAAAGCCAACTCCTCAGTAAAAACAATTTATAAAACTTACTTTCAACCAAACCTGCAAACATTCAACATCAATACTATAACTCTCTTCTGAAATCTTTGTAATAAATAAATAAATATCATATTTTTAATAACAACTACATTCTAGTAATATTGAGGGAGAACAGCCCTGTCTATTTCACCCTGAGCCTACTGTGGCCTTCTATTCCTACCAACGAAGACATCAGACTTATTTATTCAGGCCACCTGCTGGGTTAGTAAATTGCACATTAAGGTGCTCCCTAAAATAAACTACTATCTATATACACCTAGCTGAATACACCTAGCTGAATACACCTATAGCTGGTTTGCCATAATGAAATCCATCCTCTCTCACTTAACAGCTCTCTTAATCAAGATAGCTGACCAGGTCAATGTTTGTATTCTCCTGGCTAGTAGCAGGTATAAATATGGAGGATTAATATAGCTGAATAAATACTGAGAAATAGTTACATAACATCCTTGGATTAATGTGCTCAAGGCTATCAATGCTGGCAAACAAGAAATGCTGATGACTTGAAGGGTAACCTGAATCTCTTCCAATAGGCTATATGATAGAGCAAAACCTGATACAGTTCTTTGACTGAAATCACTTTCTGCAATTCTATTCTGATCTTGCACACAAGAAAAAGCAATGTCATTATTCAGTTTAAAGCTACAAAGGATTCAGGATAATTTTGCCAAAAGGTACATATGAAACTAGCATCACTTTCTATGAAGCAACATAAGATATATATAAAATCAGCTTGTAAAAAATTTAACATTCTACTGAACAAAATAGTTAAAACCAGGGGCAAATCCATCTAAGACATCAAATAATAATTTTAAACAAGATCAACAAGAAGGGTGAAAAAAATTAATTATAAACTAAAATAAACTGATTTAAAAAAATACAAATTATATATATATAACAGTTAACTCAGTAGTTGCGTTATTAATTTAACCATGCTTGTGTAAACCCAGAATGTACATAAAAATAATAATTTTGGGGGAAGGGGCGGGGGGAAACCAAAACTATTTGTTTGTTGCACAGAATGCTTTGGGTGTTCTACAAAGTCTGCAATGACACACCTGTCACATCATCATCATCTTCTTTACCAGAACACAGCTGTCTTCAACATTTTACTGATAAATATTTGACCCCTGAAGCCAGAAATTGCTTTGGGGGATTCTAGAACACATATTAAAACATATGCTATTCCAAATCTGCCAGAATCTAATCTGCGATTCTAATCTGTGAAACTGTAAATATCACCATAATAAAGTTGTCCTTGGAGATTTTATGGTAATAACAAGATATGTTTCTTGCAAAGATCAATTAACACTTGTATAATACCAAAGTGAATGTTTTAATCCATGCGTTTGTTTTAGATATTTGTAACGATGGACATGAAATGGACTTGTGGTCAAAACATGACCTTCAAAACGAAAGATCCAGGAGAAGAGTCGATTTCATTCCATTATTACCTTAACTTGACTAACACTACATAATTCTACACCCTTCACATGTTCCCAACTCAGGCACCTCAACTATTATGTAGTTTACAGTCTATGACAAGAAATTTTAGAGATCCAAAGAATGCCACTTACATAACTCCATCTTTATGCCAATGCACAGACAGGCAATGAACCTACCATGCATGTCAATACTGAAGACTTGGCTAAACACAACACAACATTGCTGGGAAGGCACAGCAACCCTGCACCTGCTACTATACTGCAGCTCTCCAAATACTGCACAATATCATGAGAATCATATACCAGGCTCATATAGGCAGGGGAGATACAAGGGGTTTAAACAAACCATATAGAATTATTTGATGTTTGGCATATTTTTTCTATTGCCTTTTCACTACCTCAGAGAAAAGGAAACTCTTGGCTGACATGCTTTAAGAATAACAATAATTAAACTGCATGAAGAAAATGGAAGTTACAGTGGATGTGAACCACCATGTCAAAGTGACATCCACTGACTTGTAGATCCTGCTTGAATGACACATTAATAGAACCACATCTCTATGGGAGCATACAGTGAGCAAGTGTCCTTACTAGTAATGACAGAAGCAATTTGTTTCTACCCTGAACCAATCTTGAGCTGCAATGAACCGAGGCAAATCAACCTGATTATTGCTGTTCAATTGGGTTCCAAGGTCCTGAGGTTAACATGGTAGTTCAAGGTCAATAAACTAAAGCTCCATTCTGCCTGGTGAAAAGGGTTGAAACTGCCAGAAAACAACCAAATAAATGATTTTTCTGAAATTCTGTAGAGCAGAAATCTTGGAAAGCCAACTGTGCTCATCTTACCCCAAACAAGGATGTTAAATATTAGACTTGTCAAGATGTGGCCAAACCATATGGCAGCACACATTACACACCTGTCTTATGTAACAGCTCTACCTACTGTGATATCTGAAATCTATTCTTTCTTCCTTAAAACTGCAACAAATTCCTATGCCATGAGGATAGAGTTATATGTAAGAAATTACTCTCTACCCCAATGTCACAATTTCACCCGTGTTCAACTTTCTCTGTTCAGTATAACCAAGTGCCTCCAAAATAAACAATACCCCTTTATTATACTTACAGTGGACAATCAATGGGTAAAGAGCAGTCTCCACTATGCTGTATTGACAGGCCTATGTAAGTGAAAGGTCAGCATTATTTGGTCTCCGGTACACGTCTGCTGTGCTAGAGTGACCAAGCCTATATTTGTACCCCGCAGTTACAACATTGGCTTTTCAGTTCCAAACAAACACTACTTTTAAACTGTGTCATTATCACTGGTCAAGCAAACAAAGTCTACAATACCGTGGATTGAAGAAAAGGGACAGTTTCTGTGTTCTCTGTGCAATTTCTGTGTTCTCTGGTGTCCAATGGTTTTAACACCAACACTGCTATATAAAGGATATATCATGATTTAACATTGCTATATATTGGATTTACATGATCACCATGTAGCTGGTCTCAGTTTTCCACTTATATGTCCATTAAAAAACATATCACTTAAAGATGAACATGTTTAATCACTTACGGAACACTCCTATAGACACTACTGTACGTGGGTTACTCCACCTCTGCTGGGGACTCGCGCTAATTGCAATCAGCTGCACTGAATGTCATGCCTCCTCGAGGAGCTAGGATGTAATTAACTCATTTAACACTTTAACTAATTACCTCTGGACTTGAGAAGGCTTGTCACACAACTAACCTGATTTCACTGACTGCACTTAGCCAGAATTCCTGCAGAGTTGGGTCCAATTACGTAGCCCAATGGCATCTATGGGAATTGGGGTCTTAGGCTTCGTTCACATGGAAAGTCTATTTTCTAAAAATCTATTTTCTATTTGCGGTATATCTTGTGATCACGGTCTGTGCCCTGAAAATCCCGTGGCGTAATTACCGGCAGCGCGACCCAGTTACTTCCAAAGCTGTAATTAATTCTCGGTTGGCTCGGAGGAGATTCTGATACCTTGACGCATGCGCAGTACGAAGTTAAAAAGTTAATGGCAGTGGTGGTTGCTTTGAAAAATGTGTTTGTCGATTTGGTGCAACAACAAGACGAAGAAGATGAAGAAGCTATACACACGACAGATACGAGTGCAACCTTCATGATCCGATGGCAAGCGATGCGGCAATGGAGGATGAGATTTTATAGAATGTATAACTGGCTCACGCTGCCAGTAATTACGCCGCGGGATATTCAGGGCACAGACTGTGATCATAAGATACCGCGAATAGAAAATAGATTTTTAGAAAATAGACTTTCCATGTGAACGAAGCCTTAGTCTAGTTTTATTACTGCATTTTTCTTTGATTTCCTAATTTTTCTTTTTCTTTTGAAATATACACTGTTCTATAACCAAGGCAGACCAGAGAGAATAGCATACAGCAGTATCCATTTCAAAGCATTTCCAGATTTTAAAGAGGATTGCCAACAAATATTTATCAATTTTTTTCAAATTAAATTTATGACTTCAAGCTTCATGAAGTATGGAAATACCACATTTAATTCTCCAAATCAGCACTTTTGTCAAAACTTCGTTTTAATAACCAAATCTAGTAGACATTTTAACATTTCCATATACCAACAGCACTGATTTTAAAAATATTACTTTTTTCACACCATCAAACAGCTGGTTTAAGTTATTATAACCTATAAAACTGTATTTACTTGTCTCTGCCCCCCTTCCCCCCTTTTCTTTTAGGTATCTGCTCTGTATGTCTGGCATCTTTCAATCCCCCCCCCCCTGCCCCCGCCCAACCAAGCACTCCACTCTTGCTTCTAGTCATGATGGGCAATAAACTCGCAAGTAAATCATTGCCAATCTACTCACTAATGAAGACATACATGTATATGTACACATTTACCAACCAACCAAATAAAATAAAAGCCACTCTAACCTAACTAGCAAGTTACACTCCTAGGACACAAAGAGTTCAGACTTTTCTCATTTTGCCTGGTTTATTTCGGGCACCTGGACATGAAAACCAGAAATACTTACACATGTCTGTGGAAAATTGATGCCATTCCTGTTCAAGTTATTGCATGTTTCCGAACAAAACAACTGCTTCCACAGAGTTATACATTATCAATGAGAATAGTAAATGAGTTCGGTGTCCTAAAAGTGCCAAAAATAAAGTGTACATAAAACAGAATTCTGGACACCGATTTTAACTGATATTCCAGTTTCCATGTTCAAGTGATTTCCTTTTTAAAGCATAACAGTCACAACACAAATAACATTTTACGAAGATTAAAAATTGTCAATCTTCTGTCATGCGATTCTATCATCATTTAGATAACAGAATGTTATTAACATCAAACCTACACACACAGAGAAACCTACACAGAGACACACAGAGAGAGAGAGAGAGAGAGAGAGAGAGAGAGAGAGAGAGAGAGAGAGAGAGAGAGAGAGAGAGATTTTCATAGCAGCAGTTGTACCAGTGTGGCAATGAGTTATGGCATATAAGTTGTAACCTACTAGTGTAAACTGCCATTTGGTGTACATGGCCAAAGACATTATACTGTAGCCATATTGCAAGGTCATATTCAAGATAATTCTCATTTAACCTGCTGATAAAAATTTTTAGCCTAATAAGATATCAAACAAGATCAGGAAAAGAGTGAAACCAGTTATGAGCTGTTGACATAAATATTATCTACCACTCAACATCAAGACATGACCTATTAAATATCTCTTTACTATTCTTGACCTTTGAAGATCCAATTTACCAGACATTTATTTATTTATTTACTTACGTTGGAATGCTGTCTGCCTATAGCACAGAATTCTAACACACAAATACAAGTCAACAATATTCAGGAAAAAGCACTGACATTATTTCATACACATTACATGAGTATATCTAATCTCCTGTTTTCAGAAATGTAAATTTGGCAGTTTGACAAGAAAGCCGAGCCATTAAAGAAATGAACTACTGTTTTTGCTTGTCTCATTACAGTCAAGTAACAGTATAACCTTGCTACTTGAAATGTTGTCAACAATTCAGTCCATTATCTGACATAAAAGACAGGAGACAGCAGGGGACATATACATAATGAATCATTTTCTAGGAAATAGAAATGATGGCTGCTTGATAATAAACACATAGGACAAGGGAATGATGTCAGGTAATAAACATAGGACAGAGAAAATTTAATTTTTGCTGGTGATATAAGGACACTTATCAATATGTCAGAAATTTAAATAAAAACTACCACACTTCTACCTGACTGCCTGGAAAAAAAAATTCCCCGAAAGCGATAAGCTGCTGCTTTTATAAGAGGAAAAAATCAAAAAGAAATTTATTAAGCTGTCATGACATAGCAATTTTTTCTACTTTCTCAAAACAAATTGACACCAATATCAACTCATTCTAACATCATTTTCAGAAGCATGATTACTAGTGCTTCTTTTACCGATGTGTAAAAACAGGATTAAAACAGCATTTTTCGTGAGAAAAAGTTACCGAACAAACGACCTCATGCCAAAGTAGGCTCTTGTATAAGATCACAGAACATGACCTATTAATATATACCACAAAAATGATAAGGCAATGATTCTATCATCTGCCATGATCAGTTCTGCAATCAGGAAGTCTTTTGATAAACGAGATGAAAAATTATGTTATTTCTACAACATAAATGTCATGCTCCATGCAGAAATATCCCACACTCATTTTGAATGGTCTGATAGTTAAAAATACTGGGTTCGTGTGAAAAAATTAACAAAATTAATTTTAAAAAAATATAGCCAGTTTCTTATATCTTTTCTGTCACAAACATCATATATATTTTATTTAAAAAATGCTTGGGTTTGATTTTTAAGCTGTGCATGTCTTTATCTGAAGTGTTAGGCAGCACAAAATTTTCTCACTAGATAAATATTCATAAATTTCCCTTGGATAAGCAGTATTTTTCTCCAACTATAAAACCTTTGACCCTCCTTACCTGACACTAACAATTTGGGGGAAAAAGGGCTTCAGAATCCATAAAATGCTTCAGTATGGGTTTTTCAAATTTTTATACTTCATCATACATATATAGCATTATGATGAAAAGTTATTTAGAACAACCAAAACTGTTATTCAAAATAATTGTTTCTACAAGCCAAACAAACTTCTGTGAGGGTTTTTGTATTATATCTTTACTGGGATAACAATGACATTTAGATAAATTTGAAAAAACACATGCAGGATTGACAAAAAGGTTTAGGATTACCAAGTGTCTATAACAAAGATGAATGCACGCGTGAAATTATTCTTGGCAAATTTAAGAATCATGACAGCCGTAACCATGACAACAGGGAACATTATTAAATATGAACCATCATACACGGTGAAATGTAATACACGGTTTCCAAACATAACATCTGTACTACCTGAAACACAGGAAAACAAGATGATAGTTATCACGCAACATGAAGGATTTGCTCTACCTACCATTAAAGGTGAAGCAACCAAAGGAAAAACATGTGCCCCTCTTGTTTTACAACTGCCAGCTAGATCTGAGCAAGTTTATCTTGGTCAATGGTGTCTAAAACTGCAGAAAGTTCAGGCTTTAAAGTTTTCTGTTAGACTTGACTAGGACTCATCCTCCATACAGACAATTTAAGAGGTCTGAAGCTCACCAGGATGAACTATCTGATAGCATAAAGAGCAGCTGTAAGCCAGGGCCTCAGTTCTCTATTCTTACTCCTGTTCAGGATTTCCTCTCTCCACTTACAGTTCTATTAATATGGCTTCTTCATCAATGAGCTGGCCACTGCTACAGAGACTAGACGGAAATACACACTTGGAAGCACTTCATTTAACTCCAGGGGTGCCCAGTTATTATAAACAGCTATATCTACCGTTACAAAAAATGAAAAGGATCTAAATATTGATATTTATACAGTTTATATCCCCTGCCAAAAAAAGGTATAAAAAATGTGTTAGGCAAATGTCTGAAAGTAAATTAATTTTCAAAAAAGTTAGAACTACATTTAATGCAGTGTAGGATATTTCAGTTGAAAATTTGTCAGAATTATTTCAGCATTGCATCTTTATACTATTTTATTTATTTATTTATTTATTTATTTATTTATTTATTGTAAAAAGTACCATGGGCATACATAACCGTCAAACATCTAAAACCATGAATCTGCGTTTGTATGAGATTGAGTAAACCCTTAGTAATTTATACTGAGTGAGAATAATCAACCTATGGGTTGAGTCTTTATAGTACTAAATGCCTAGTTGATCACTGTGAACACCAGGCTTTAGCTACATATCAATAAGATTAAGGTTGTAAGAAAGCTGAAACTTAAAACTTTCCTGAATGACTAAATTTAATTCACTGAGACCAAATGACCTTATCCTGCAAATTGGGTTTTCTCTATAAGTTCTACTTTCTCTCACTATACCCCAGTAAGGACAACAGGGAAAACTTATCACACAGAACGCATACAGAACAGATGATCCGTGGATTAACTGATCCTCGGACTAAATATGGCCGATCCCACTTAAAAGAAATACCGCTGATACACTGATGGTCTCTCCGCCTCCACACGCTATTAAATGGATTAAATCTCCGGCCCCGAGGTTTAATTGCTAGGCCCCTGTGTGGAGGCAGGTAGACCTTTATGGAGTTAGCGGCCTCCACACACTATTAAATGGATTAAATCAGGGGCCCCGAGGTTTAAATGCTAGGCCCCTGTGTGGAGGCAGGTAGACCTTTATGGAGTTAGCTTTTGAAGTATGGTTGCGACTGGTTGGCCATATTTAGTTGGCGGCACTCGGATCATCCATTCTGAATGGAGCCATACAGAACCTGAAGTGACCTGAGAGAAGATGACACTCAACTGCTGTTCTACTGTACACATCAACAACATACTAGTACATAAAAAAAATACCCATGAGCAACATTGGACCATTTCTAGGAACAAAGCTCCACACTTTTGGTTTCTCAGAAACCATATCATGTCAAAGATATATTCACATTACTGATATCAAAGCCGACAGGGTTGTTCCTTTACCAGGAACCAGCTAGGCTACTAGTTCATGCCAGGTCATCAATTTTCATCAGTACTTGATACATCATTTTATTCCACATAGGTCATATTCACAAAAGATGATCGGCCAACTAACTGCTCCAAGGACTAAAAAGAAATAATCCCCCCCCCCCCCCCCCCACATGCCTTCCCTGCAGAGACCTAGCAATAAAACCTCAAAGCCTTGTTAAGGCGGGGAGATCAATAAAGGATTAGGCGGTCTTGCTTTCATGTAGGGTTCGCCATATTTGATCCGTGGATCAGTAGATTCAAGGATCACCTGTTCTGAATGTGACCTTGAAGAATTATTGTCTCTTATGTTTAACTTCTCTTCTGTGCTGAATATGACCATAGTCAAAAGTAGTCACCTTCTTCTGAAGTTTGTTATTAAAATACAAGAGAAAAATGGTTTAAATTAAATATGGGGAAATGTGTAAGTACAGAATTTCTTACAACCTTTTATCAAGCCAAGTGATAGCAACCTATTACCAAGGCAAGTGATAGAAGTGGCGTTAAAAGGAGGAGGAATCTCTATAAATTTGTAAAACTAACCAATCCCGTCTAAGAGCAGACACACAAAACATAAATAATTTGACTGTCCATATCTTCCATGTGTGAGCAAATATCAGTAAAATCATTCATTCATAACATTTTCAGATCAAATTCTATGTCTCGTAGGAATTTAAAATTTCATTATACAATCTCATTAGAAAAAAAGGCTAAAAAGGAATATGGAGTCTAATGAATTTTCAATATATTTATTAGTAAGCCAGTCGAGATGTGAAGCCCATTAAGCATGGAAAACAATTTCAAGGAAAACAATATCAAGTCAAGGCAATCACATGTTTTCTACATATTGTTTAGGACAGATTCCCATTGTTATTTAACAGGTGTTACTCCACAAGTTATCAAGACTCTAGACAATAGATATTCACATTTCGAGGGCTGTGATATGGACATCTGTTTCTTAGAGGTCTTCATCCAGTGATGGTTCTATATTGAAAATGTGTCATCTCTAACATCAGGGGGCTACTATCACTGACGGAACAAACCCAAAACTTTACTGCTTCAGTCTTACATTTGTCAAGTTATGTTCTTTATGTATATATCAATTATCAGAACAAATATTAAAAAAAAAAACTTCAATTGGCTTTGTGTGTGTGTGTGTGTGAGAGAGAGAAGCTGTGTTGTAGAGAAAGTATGAATCACAGAATTTCATACAAAATAAACGAGATTTGTGAAGCAGTACCTTATTCGACTTAAAGACCATAGCAGGAGCAGGAAACAATGCGCTGAGCTGTGTTCTCTTCCACAGTTGTGCTTGTCATGATTCTTCAAGGAATCAAGCACAGCGCTACCTATTAAATATAGCATCCCTGCAGAGCTGCTTTAGAAGTCTGAGAAGCAGATGTAGCTCTAGTATCCATAACTACACCTGATATTTAATATCCTGACAGCAGCATTAATAAAAGAAAAAGGTTCCTGTTACACCTTTTATGTGTTCCTCTTTTTATACTTCTACATTGTTTTATCTAACGTCTAGAAGTACACAGTGACAATCCTCATGTTTTTGAATAAGAAGGGAAAAGATGTAAAATATCCAAGGTGCTTTGGAAAAATCTGTGCATGCTAAGACTTTACACAGATTAGAGCACCGTGAAAAGAGAGAGAGAGAGAGAAAACCATGCAAGTTTTACTATAAGTGAATAATAGTCAGAATCAGCAGTAAGCACATATTCAAGTGATTCTGTTGCAATGCTCATTGTGAAAGCATATATTTCATGTAAACAATCTATACCAGAATTTCATCATTTTTCTGTTGGTTTATTGTGCATGATCCAAACACTAATCCTTTCTAATCCTTTCCAATATCTCCGTCATCATTACCTGCACATAACTGGTCCCTGAACTGCTTTCTCAGAAGATGATAAGATTTCAATTACTTCCACCCCACAGGGGTTCACAGACAAAGTAAAAACAAGTGAAATATCAACCTCTTTATAATGATGAAAAGTTGACTAGACAGTGCCCCCTCCCCTCAGATCAGTCAATTCCTATGGAAGCCAAATGAAAAAATATAAAAGGAAAAAGATGGCTTCATCTGAAAATTCGGAAACACAATCACACATCAAAGGGGTTTAGTGACCTTCCCGGATATGAAAGCACAGACATAATATCATGTGAACTTACGGGGGGCAGACACCACACTAGCTTGCCATTCAAGCTTGTTTGCCTTCGAGATGATGGAAGGGAATCCAAACGTTGTTTTTTTTTAAGCAAGTATGTGCAATTTTGATCATGCATTGTCAACATATTCTAAGCATGGAAGACAAGAGTCCTTTTGAGATTGCAGTGATGTCAAATTCAGCCCAAAGCAGAAGTTAGACCTGAAAAGCCACAAAGACACCTGAAAACATCTGTGCACTGAGGAACATCAATACTTTTGCTTAATAACTCTGTAAACAATCAAAGAATATCCATCTGTCTTTATCTATAATTTAGCCGTCACAGTTAAATACTAGTAGTTATCAAAGTGCTTAATTTTTCCTCCTGCAAGCGAGTAAACAAGTGAAGTCTGAAATCTTTCTTGCAGATCAGTATATTAAGTCAAATGATTTCACAACCGTGCTTTCATATCTGGGGAGATCACAGGCTATTGTACAATATAAATTAAACTGATTTCAAAATAGACAAGATTATATATATATATATATATATATATATATATATATATATATATATATATATGCTGGAATGCTGAGGCTCGCTTCACCACTAGGGCTTTTACTCCCTTTCACATACTCAAGTTAAAAAATAAAATAATAAGCCCATTACTTTGCCATGTAGAGCATAGGGCTCTGTTTGAGGTGGCTTTCTCATGTAAAAGTCAGGCTATGAAGTTGTCAAGCTTTGAAAAATGCGTGAAACAGAAAAACTGTACTGAATGGTGTAAGAAGAGCCTACATTGCCCTCATCACAGAAGTTGGGTCATCAGTGGCAAAAGAACCTGCAAAACAAGTTTTTCTCCGAAAATAAAAAAATGTGGCATTGATGATACAAGAACTTGAGAAGCTTGCCATGTACTAATAATATGTGACCTACCTTTCCTTTGCCTTCCCGCTTAGAGGGCGATTCCCTGCCATCAATGTTCTCCTCATCCAAAGAGAAGGAGGAATCCGACAAAAATTTCTCAGAATTACTCGAAACATCTGACTTTGAAGAACTGATGCTGCTGTTTGAGAGTTGACGTCTTAATTTAGGATGATTCAACAGTTGCGGGGTGTTGTCAACGCTCTCCCAATTGTCCTCATTTTGTTTCCCATAAAGGTCACCTGGGTCACCCTCATGGCTGTGGTCACTGATAATGACCGCTGGAAGCATATGGGGCAACTGCGGGAAACTGAATGCCATAGCAACAGTGGGAGAGGAACTGGACTCAAAGGAGTCCTTTTCACTGCTGCCATTACTGTTCATTTTGTGTGAAAGAGTTAGTCTATTTTTTGATGTTTTGGTAGTCCCTTTCCTAACATGATTTAGTAGCATTTCATTGTGCTCATGAGATGCTGATACAGTCAGTAAGTCTAGGTGATCATCATCAGAATAAGGTAAGTTCAAGTCAACAGCTGAGTCTGCGTTACTAGAGCCCTGACTACTGTGACTACACTGCGGGCTGAGTAACGCCTTTTTATGTCCTAAACGCAAATCCGTCTCCAACTGCAGCGGATTTGCAGCACCAGAATCAGGAATGGTAAACTGAAACTCGGGTCCACTTGTCTCCAGGGTTTTACCATAGCTCTGTTTGAGGTGGTCTTTGGCAGAATCAAAGCTACGTGCCACATGTAAATGGTCGTAATCAACAGTTTCAAAATCACTGGCTGAGTTCCTGCAGCCAGCAACATTTACCCCTCTGTCCGAGCCAGTGCGGTAGAGCCGCGAGTTGTGCGCCCCCCCAGGCACCAGAGTGTTTCCGTACGCCATCCTTGGTTCCACATTCAGGTCATCATCACTGGCCACGTCACTACCAGGCAAGGACCTGTCCATATGTGTCACGGTCCTATTCTTGGAGCACCTTCTTGGAAGTTCTGGCGACTGCTGCAGGGGAGAGTGCTCTGGACTCCTGTCTAATGGACGAGTATCAGAAACACTTTTCACTTGGTCAGCGACTATAGTTGCAGGCAAGTCAAGTTCACTTTTGGATAAATATTCCTGTGCATAGCTTGCAAGTCCTGGGTCCTCCACATGATGGGGTAACACCAAGCCAGCACCATATTTAGCACCAGACAAAGCCAACGCACACTTGGCGTTGCCACTTCTTTTACCTTTGTGTCTCCTCTCTTTGCTCTCAATCAGAGGTTTATACTTCACAATTAAATTTTCAATGGAATAACTTTTCTGGAGGTCATGGTATATGGACAGACTGGAGTCCTCTTTAGACCGCCTATGTTGTGAGTGAGGCGCAGTGCTAGGAGTACCTTTGGTAGAAGCTATGTTCGTGTCACTGTTCCAGAGAGTGGAATTGTGAGACATGTCCTCTTGGTTTTGTAACTCATTCACTGGTCCTGGCGGGGTCCTGGAATGTTGATGGTGTCCACTGGCCTGTGACGTGGACTTGGAGTGGCTGCGATGGCCAAAGAAACTCCAGGAATGACGCAAATGCTTAGCGGAATGTTTTTTCGGCTCCATACTGTGACCCTTCATCTGCCTCCCAGGTGGAGTTTTTACTTCATTTATGTGTTACTTGAAAACCTGAAACAAAAAAAGAATTTGTTAAAAATCGTTTAAAAAAAAACAATAATATGAATGATAATAAAAAGAAAACAAAATCATCACATTTAACCACTAAACTTATTCAATTGTCATTTTGTTTAAAGTGTACAGATTTGGTCCAATACAGCAAAGCCAAAAAAGTTTGATACAATTTCATTTAGTTCTCTCCTATTAAACAGTCCGATTAGAGAGGTCGCCATTTTTTTTGCATTTTTACATTCTTCTCGTGAAGTTCTCCATATAAGGACATTTTTATTGTAAAAAATAAGGTTCTGTTATATAAAATGAAACTGTCCCAATGCTATCCCACACCCCATTCCTAAACCCCCCCAACCCCCGTCACACCCCATTCCTGAACCCCCCTGACCCCTGTCACACCCCATTCCTGACACCCCCTTGACCCCCTGTCACACCCCATTCCTGAGCCCCACAACCCGTCACATCCCGTCCGAGCCCCCCCCCCCCAACCCCTGTTCTGTGCAATGTCACAGTTCACTCCTCTGGCTCAGTTTTCTCTCTAGAGCTTGCTGTAATCTCCGTGGAAGCAGCCACAGAAGTTTTATAAGGTTACACATGTACACTTTTGAGATAAATGTGGTTGCACTTACTTAAAGTTTGAAATGTTTAACCTCAGCAGTGTCATGACTGCTTGAAAAACAATGCCTTCTCAATCGATTTAACGATTTTACATAAAAGTAAAAAGATTGTTTTTTCTATTCACTTCAACATTGAGAACGAAGTAATTTTTCTTCAGTCAACAGCTAAATATTGAAAAAGTTTTACCTCCAATATTTCCATGTCTCCTTGATGAAAATGTTCTGTTGATATTAAGCTGCTGACTGAAGAAAAATTGCTTCATTCTTATAACATAACACAGCTGCTGAAATTCTTCTCTCACTTCAACATTGTTTTTCAAGCTTTAACACTCAATCTTAAAAAACAGCAAGCGTATCTATTATCATAATGGCTATTATGATGTGAATTTACCCATATTTTTTGGTTTTCATCCATTAAGTTACAATTATCATTTCAAGTGATCATTGGACACATTAAGTTTGTACAAATTGTACTAGGTACAGTTTTCAAATGAAATAACTATCGTCTAAACAGTCTTGTATTTTCTTAACAAATTTTCCCTCTATCGCCACATCTGTCCGTCAGACCTAGTTATGATGTCAGGGGTAACCTAGTGCATAGTTTATACTAATGAAATTTCAAAAAACTCAAAACACACAGTTAGCACACCTGTTAAACAAAAATCTACCACAGTTAACAGTACAAATGCAGAAGACAACATGCCCTTCCTAGGCCTTCAGAAACCTGCTTACTAATACAAAGACCTAAGAAGGTAAACCTTAGGCAAGGACAAATGTATGATTCAGTCTTTTGTGTAAGCTCTCTCAACCACATCCCCATTTCATGACTCTTCCTCAAAATACAACAAATAAAACCAATTCAAACCCAACAGGCAGATTCTCCTTACTCATGGCTCATTATGGAAGTAAATGCAGATGATTTGAATCTCAGATTTTTGAATCAGCATTTTCTTCAGTAAATGTATGACCCACACAACTACATTATTTACAATAATTCTGCCAGTGAAACCTTCTTAACCAGTATAACTTAACCTGCTATCATTTGTATTGCAGTATTGATTTTCATTTGTTATATATTTCTTTCTCTATCTATCTCCCTCCCAAAACAAAGGTTGTATTCAGTGATTTTGAGATACCGTGATACACCTTTCTGTACTTCAAACCACAAACCGCCTCTTTCCACTGAGAGCTAAGTCATTGCACGTAACAATTTTCTAGGAAACATAATTTCTTAGAGATCTAAGCCATTTTATTTCCTCCTAATTGCATTTCTTGATAATGTTCCACAAGGCTCTTCCAGGGGTGCTTAATAGAAACAAAAGGCTTCACCAATTCTTCTACAACTGATAAACTTGGGGCTTTTTCCCAATGAAGCTGTTCTATGTAGATTGATGTTACTCCCTGGAGGCTCTCGCTGAATGCACTCCAATTAACACACCTCCTGGCAGTGGGCAGAATACAGAAAAGCTGCGATTTTACAGGTACATTGCAAACAAGAGGTGGCATATTAATCTGTTAAACTGATTGCATATAGCAAGAGTCCCCATGGAGTTGGATCGATCTTCTAGTACGTAGAACAAGTTTCATTGGGAATGGGCGATTATACTGGGTTAGCACTGAACAACTTCACATTATCTGAACAACTCCATTAAGATCACTTTGATTAGCTTTTAAAATCTATTTAACATCCATCTTCACTTACTGGAATCAGTCAAGATTAAAATCTCTATTTAATATTTAACCCAATTATCTTATTGACTGAACCTCTTTCAGATTAAATCTCTCTTTTTTCCAGGGTATAATTGTCATTCCTCTTCAACAGGGAGGATGAAATTAAATTATCTATCTCTGTTATCTCTTTAAACCATCTCTACCTTCTATGACTCATTATAGTTCAAAGATTTTTACAAGCTGTAGGTTACTTCTCCTTACCCTCTACCAGGGCGACTGATAGATTTTTACAGATATTCACAGATATGTCTCTAGCTAGATAGATGGTCATTTTGGCTCTAAGTCTTAAGTCTGTAAAAATCTATCAGTCGCCCTGGTAGAGGGTAACTTCTCCTGAAGGTGGAGAACATTGAGAGTATTCACAACAAAGTTGATCCATGGACTAACAGACATGCTGAAACTGTCGGTCCGATCGGTCATGACCGGCAAAATTTGTCTGGACCGGTAAAATATTGTACTTTGTCGGTCCAAAGGACCGACAAGAGTTTTAAGAGCCGCCATTTTGAATTAACAGTTAGCGTTCGATGTGCTTCAGAAATAAAATTATATAAAATCCACATCATTTTTTCTTCCATTTACTAATCTAGTGACACGTAAAAATGACCACATTTCGGTCACATTCACTTACAAAGTACGCTAGCCAATCGTATTATCCCTCTCTCAAACGAATGGGTTCTTCCCCATGGGGAATCCCCCTGCTCTCGATAATTACGCGCCCCGTCATTGGTATATTGGCCGCGACACACAGACAGCTATCACGAGGGCGGTCCACACTGCCAAGCACATGTAAACATGCAGGAAAAATGTTTACTGCTTAACTTGGACGCCTGACTCCTTTCTCAAGAACAATTATTCATATAGGAACCAAGGATAATGAGGCCTGACCTTCGAAGGTACGTATACATCGTTATTCGTTCTTTTAGGGAGAAAAAAGCGTTGATAGTAGCCTACATGGAAATGAGGTCACCCGATTCACTCAGTAAAAACGATTTCAGAATTATAGGACTGAATATTATGCGTAATCAATGGTGATTGTAACGATATTTAACAAATGGGTACTTTCGTTTGCATTCAGCTAATACGCGGCAGTGCCTTCCGCATTGCGACGTTTTACGTAAAAAAAGTTTGACAGTTTGGTCGATTCCTCGAACCTAATGTATGAACATAATGGTTCACAGATTTTAAATATCCCGTAAGCATAAACGCGATACCTGTTACCAGTACCAGTTACAGTTTTCATATTATCAGTATGTACATTTTTATTATTTTAGATTATGATATCGTCGAGTCCTGACCAGGAAGCCGTTCGTTTCCATGCAGATGAGACAGATACAGTGAAGTGGCTAGCATGTTTCATGCATTGGCACTCCCATTCGGACTACAATCTTTACTGTTTGTGTAGCATCAAAATTTGCAAATTATTTTCAAGGAAAGGAGAAATTGACCAAGAGCAATTTTTGCTACTGTTGAACAGTGGAAATGAGTTTTTTCATTTAATTTTTTATCAAATTCATTTCAATTTGAAACAATATTAATTTTTTTGAGAAATTGATCATGATAAAATTTACAATTAACCTAAATTTATGACAGGGATGTGAAATATATGATGAATTTCTTTAAGCCGTACGTGCACTATTGAATTAAAGGACAAAGGACTAAGTGTGAAATTCAAGGACTTTCAAAGGAAGAAACAAAATCAAGCTCTTCTTAAGGCCTGTATGAACCCTGGAACTTGTGAAATGAGTACAACAATAAAGCAGTGCTTCACAAGTGTGTGTTTTTGTTTTTTTTTAATTTACAACATGTCCAAATTATTTAATAGTATTACTGAATATGTATTTACAAGAGTTACTTCTGTTTACTACTATGCAAACAAAACGTTTCCATTATTGAATGGACATTTTCGGTCCGGCAAAAGTCCATTCGGTCCGGCAAAGTTTTCATCACTGCCGGTCCGAATGTCCGGCAGTTCTGAAAAGTTTTCAGCATGTCTGGACTAACTAGTCCACGCATCAAATATGGCTTGCACTTGACAATGGATTCCTGCACCCTACGTGCACCATCCCAGCAGGGGCAGAGCAATTAAATCTCGGCACGCTTTCGCTGTTCTGAATGCGTCCATTTCAGATGTTCCGAAATGTGATAATCTGAGAAAAACAGGATCATCCTATCACCCTATGAATTTCAACAATTTTCACTGTAATACTTCACATAATCATCTCAAATTTATTTCATATATGCAATAAATAATAATACAAAATAAAAATAGGTATCAATATGAAAAACTAAGTAAATATAAGCAGGAAACTGCATGAGTGTGTAAAGTTCAAAAAACAACAAATTAAATTATGATTATCTGAGGAAAGCCGAATAATCACATCATCCGATCTAAGTTACTAAATAAAGACCATATGAATGTACAGAGACTTGTGATAACACGTTGCACCAAATTGTTACATCAATATAATATTCTACCAAAAAATAGGACAAACATTTGACTAGATACATATATGCAAGACGCAGTGTATTATGTAGTGCGGTGCTAGGAGGTCAAACACAACTGAAGCTGTTTAAAATGTTTGGGACTCTCGCTGAGTGCAATCAGCTTACTAGTAACTAAATGACTTGTCTCCTCCTGGTTATGAGTAGGATGTAGAAAAGCTGGTGATTATACAAGAACAAGAGGAGGCGTGTCATTCCATGCACTAAGAGAGAGTCCTCACAGAGTTGGAACGATCTACATAGACCAATGATGTAAATGGGAATGGCGTCATACATGCTGAAAGTCATTAATTCTGAGGTTGTCATAGAGAAAAAAAAGCTATAAAAATGTATTCAGGAGAACTGGTTTTCTTGTGCTACCACAGGCAGTATTTACAGTATATGATAAAAGGGCTTCTTTCAAAGCTAAAATAATCCAAAAACTCCTCACACTGCATTTGTTTTGGAGAATACTATTGATATAATCACAATGTAATATTGCCCATACTTAGATGTGTACTTTTATTTCATTTGATATAGCTATTAAAATGTTTTTTTCAACAACATGACCAGTCAGTCATTTTATTAAAAATGTTTTAAGGGCATCTTTGTAAACAAAACCAATCCATGGACCCAAATCTAAGTTTACCTTGCCTCTCTGATGCTCTCTACTTACTAGTAACTGAGATTATAAGTGAAAAATTAAAAATCATTATCTTTTAATATGTTTTATAAATTTTGACTGGGCATAACACTTGTTTATGCTAAAAATACCAAAAACATTTTTTACTTATAACACTATAAATAAACCGCTATAAATAATCCTGACATAAATGACTTCCTGTAAAATGTTCAAGATATGCATTCAATGTGCCCCTTAACAAATATACATACATGTTCACCTAAAGCTCATTTAATCTGCTTTGTGTTATTCAATACTACATAATAAGTCCACCTTAAACTCATTAAATTTGATTTTTGTAATATACTATAACTAGTTCACCTGAACTACATGGCATCAGACTTGTGTAAAACATCTTGCACTGTCATCTTCTCAACATAATCAAGCACTGGTCATATATTCTACCCGTCACAGTAAAATGTAATATGCAGCTATTTTTGGCTGGTAATGCCAACAGAAAAAGTCACGCACATCATTCTGTTCACATGGATGGCACGGAACACAGGAAGTCGTGACTATGATATAAGGTGCCTTAATGTAGGAAGATGACTTATAACAACTCTGACAACTTTAACAACAGATATTTCAATACATGATGCTGGCTAGTTTGTCTACCGAGGATAAAAATAGTCCAAGTAATTTTATAATATAAGGCCCAGAACTGAATTGATAGCAAAACTATTTTATTTCAATATCAAATATTTGTATATATTACTATGAATATCAGAAGGAAATAACCTATTAGTTGTAAGAATTTGATAAAGGGGGCTCTAGTGCTTTTTATAATTTGCACAATTAAATTCAAATCCTCATAAAAAATGTTCATTGCAAAAAAAGTTTCAAGGCTATGGCTGTTGTTCATTAAGTATTGTTTCCATTCCCAAAATTGCTTTCAAGTCTATGAACACATTTCCTTACTGTGGACGTATTTTCACACTCAGCAACAGCAGTCAAATGTACAACGACATACCTCCAATGACATACCTCCCCCTTTCAAATCTTTCTTCATTTACACTGGCTAAAACAAGAGAACATCATCTTTGTTCCAAATTATAGCTGTCTTCTAATGACTACTACAAGGTAGTTGAAATATATGTAAACCTATCAGTTATGCACCAATTTACCAATAGCTCTGTCTAAAAACAGACACAGGCATGCTTCAGAGCATGAACCCCCCACCAAATTTACCTCACTTACTTTTAATGTCCTGACTTTAACTGGGGAAAGATCTCACTTTTACAGCTAGTGCATTTTGCTGACCATTCTCAAAGCTACTGAAGACTGAGGACCTTCAAGTGGTTCTATCACAGACAGTTTTCGATTGTAATAAATCACCTCGAGTGCCTCCCCCCTCTGTATTAACACCATGAGCCAAGGTGAGAGCATCCTTATTGACCAAAATTCCCCTATTGACATTAATCCCATTACCTGAAGTGAGGCCATCAAAACAAGGTTGGAAAACAAAACAACACGGTTAACTTATATTATCTCTGGCTGCCTCATGACGAGTGTCCTAAGAAGTGACCCGACTTCCCTGTAGAAAGCAACTAGTATTTATCTAATAACTCCTGTGAACTCATTCTAGCATCATCTTATCACTTTAACTGGTCTCTCAACTTAATTCAGTTTATTGATAATATTAGTGTTTGGCAGTTTAAATTCATTTTGTTAAGTAGAAGTCTACATAACTGTCTAATTTCTAAATGGCAGCTAGACTGATCTCTGATGTGCATAAATATTGCATATGTCTGATTCTACCTGTTGCTTTGAAAACCTTTTTGTAAAGTCCCATGCATGATTGGTACAGAGAGAAAAAGACAAGAGGTGAAACCTCTTCAATCATCTCTCTGCTGTTAAAGATCAAATGTTCAAAAAATACTGGTGGAAAAGAGAAAAACAAATGGCAAATATTTTGAATTGTACACAGTGTAATTTTTGATTGACAATTACCCACCCTCTACATGTACAGGTATGCTATTAGGTGGTGATTTAAGTTTAACAGTAATTTTATATTTACATTACTTTTCATTTGTCAAATGATTTGTAGTACAAATTTAGATTCAATTACATAAAACATTTTTAAATGTAATGACTACATATATATGATTACTAACATTATGCAGTCCTTTTGTAATGGCTTTGATGAGTAGCCAGTGGATAGACCCCTGTCAAACGGTTATTGAGAAAACCTGTTTATGGCATGCTTATCACTATGGCCATCTCAGACCAGGGGGTCGGGTCTAGATGAAGAAGTCCTGTACTAGTAATTAAGTTATCTACGGTACCTGACCAAAGCTAAACCCTGCTCCTATGTTTGTGCAATTACCCTGGCTTCTCATATCACATGGAACCAAGAAGCTTTGTTCCTTGTTACTGGTATATGAATCATGATTGTTTCAGTACAAAGAGCTAGGATATTACTGTGAGGAAGTTACAGAGGGAAACTGACTGCCTATGACCTCAATCTTATAAATATCCAACCACAGTTCTGAATGTCTTACAGCACAGCAAAATGTGCTAATGATTCATACAACAGGATTTAATTTTGGAGATGTGAGCATAAATTTCCCTTAATTCAAGATATCGTGAACAAGTATTACCTGTATTTTCTTTAATAACATACTGTTACTGTATCCTGCTAAAACCACTTTAATATCCTATCAGGTAAAGTGTTCTTGATTTCTGTAAAACATCTTTGGTTATTAAAGAGTCTTCCACATCTTGAATAACTCTTTGGGACCAGCCGATATCAGGCCCATAGCCGGGGGGGGGGGGGGGGGGGGGGGGGGTTCGGGGGGTTCAAAAGAACCTCCCCTTTTGCTGGGAAAAGGTCCACTCTGGGTAAAATTTGATCTAGGTACATGTA
This sequence comes from Lingula anatina, assembly GCF_051362555.1. Classification (NCBI taxonomy): domain Eukaryota; kingdom Metazoa; phylum Brachiopoda; class Lingulata; order Lingulida; family Lingulidae; genus Lingula; species Lingula anatina. The sequence goes on from NC_141768.1 coordinate 48,046,300, forward strand.
GTTTTTATGGGAAAAGGTCCACCTTTTCAGAAAAAGAACCCCCCTTTTGAAATTGCTGGCTATGGGCCTGGGATTTAAAGGGTATGTGATATTATCTTGTCTTGGACTGGGTTCCCATGCCTAGATCGATCCATCTGGATCGGTCTAACTCCCTAGAGAGTCTCACTAAAATGTCTGCACACCTATTGGATCGGCTAAGGGGTAAAGATAATTACCCTCTTACAGCTTTACTAGGCGTTACAGACATTTAAACCAGTTAAGTTAATAGCAATTTAGTTAGACTCCCTAGGGAGATAGATCAATCCAAATATCGGTGGGAATGGTCCTTTAGTTAAACTTCCCTAGGAACATGATAATAATATAGTACTGTAGACAATCACTGTACACATGGTGTGACGAGGCACGATGGAAGTAGGCCACATATTTATGTACACAGCTTTACATAACTGACAGGTTACTGACCTTTTTGTAGTCAAATCCTAGAAGTCCTTTCACTTAAAATTTTATGTTCTCCTTTAAATATTTCAATTGTTTATATCACAAACCAAACGTTTGTGTTCTATGGTTATACAGCTTGATAGTGTTTGTGTGCTTTTTCTTACTCATACAGACAAGATAATTTACCAAAAAGATAAAAACAGATACTGTATGTATTCAAGATTACAGAGGCATGGAAGAGATGCTGGTACTAGTACAGACTGGTTTGAGGGTTATTCAATAACATAATGGTTATACATTCAACTTTTTTTGGTCATGTAGGTACTTTGCATAACTTAGGAATATAAAAAATCCAACTTTACATCTTTTACTGGACAATTTTTAACTGTCAGGAGATAATCACTAAGCAATTTTATTCTACTTTTTTCCTTTTTTCTTTTTTTTTTGGGGGGGGGGGGCAAACAAAACAATATCCTTCAGTGGTCATCTCAAAGGGTTTACTACAACATTCAACAGAATAAAAAACAAGGAAAACCTAAAAATCTAATCATAATTTAAAACTATCATAGGCAGATTTTAACATCATATTTTCTGAGCCTTTGATCCATACACATAAAGTTCATTTCATATCTCTTCCATCTCAGAATTGTTCATTAATAATAACTGAGATAATAACAGTGAATCATATTCAGGTAATGAGTATACAGTGGTTTCCGTTCTAATCATCCAAATGTTCCCCTTGAGGGAAGTAAGGTCTGGTTGTCATGAGGCATTTAATATCCACTGAACAGCCATGGAAAGCACAATACAGACAAATATATATATATATATATATATACACACACACACAAACACACAACAGTATGGGTAGGAAAAAGTCAGTCCACAGTATAAGGGCAGAAGAGAGATGTGGAAAAAAGGTATTAGTGTAGCATACACGGATATCTTTTAGACCATATCCTTGTTTGATCTCACTATTTATGTTACACATTCAGTACGTACAAATTATCCCCACCAATCACCCCCCCCCCCCCAAATTAAGATCCTGAAGGAAATATTCCAACATGACCCCATTACTTGTATAGACATCTGGTTTCATACTTGTCCATGGCTTAATAATGACACCCTAGAGGTGCTGACCTGAATCATGTCCTGTACTAATTAAGTAACCATAATGGGGTAAATTGGGGTGAGGCTATAAAATTACCCCCCCCCCCCCCCCCAACGAGCTGCATATATATATATATATATATATACATACGAAAGAAAAAAATCATAATAATTTTATTTACGTCTCACATTTGAAAAATAAAACCCAACCTACTAAGGGTCATCAGAGATGTAAAGTATGTGAATCATGTCTTATGTACAAACATGTCAACATTTTTAACATTTAAGACAAAGGCACTCAGATCTGACTACAGAAAAACATGGACTAGGCTAGAACCTAAAATATCACTGAACAACCTTGCCCTTCACTCGTAACATTCCTACATACCTTAAATAATATTTTGACTTGAATGTCCAATTTCTAACCAAATACATGAGACCATATAAGATATTCCAACATACTAGTAACTGAAATGGCAGCATATCACATTCTACTAATAGTAATATATCAACAATAACGTCAGTTACAACTACAACACAGAGGAACTTGTTTTGACAAAAATTATGACTCGTTTGATAACACTTACTCACCCTTCTCTCAACTTTAGCGTTTAATCGGTGAGAAACAAGCACCTGTGTCACACGTGAAAACGTTTTCAATTCTCTAGTAAAATAATTTCAAAACAATAAAATCCCAAGTGTAAACACTTCTCCGCGTTTGTTACAAGAAAATCAATTATCCTTTCCCCATGGTCACTATTGTTAGGATGGTCTTCATTTCCGCAACATGGTTAGAGAAATGACGCAAACAGCAGCAGATCTCGCATGACACTCCTGACAAAGTGCCACTTACAAATGACACTCCTCGACTTCACGAGCTACACGCGGCTCCGAACCACTCAGCTTCTTCGGCAAGCCTTCTTTGCCTAGTCTACCTTTGGCTACTTCATTGAGTCAAAACAGCTCTACCAATTGACATTACAAGCTGCTGACATTTTAGTGACGTAAATAACTTATTTAAAGCCACATTTAAAAGAAATCCATCTGTCGTCCGCACGTCTTTAAACTCAGCAGCCTGTTGCTTACCCTTTGACACGAGGATCTAATTTGAAGGATAGTTTCGAAGACTTTTATCTTGTTCAGACACTGAAATAAATAATAAATAACTTTAAATGTAAGAATTTAATTTTTTTACATTTTACTTGCTTCAATCATTTCGTTTCAAACATTTATTTTAATATAATGCATTATTCGTAACTACGGCGACATCTATCGACAAGATAATTTACCGGCAGGACATGTGCACTGATACGTTCATCGACAGCAATCGTTGCGTGGACTTCCAAATTTGACGTGTAGCACACGAGGACTAAGAAATGCCGTATTTGAGTATGGCTGATTAAGCTTGCTGTAAATTAAGGTCCTTACGAATACAACTTAGTAGGTGTGCTCCTGGTAGGATACCTAACCGGACATTTAGGAGTTGTGTAACTCGTGATGTAAGTTAAACGTTCACGGCAACCACGACATCGTTCTTCATAGCTGCTGTTACAGACTGACTACGCCATACTTTTAACTCGTTCCAGTTCCTTCATTGACGTATTTTTTAGAAGAGGTATTACTACAAGTCTTTAATAGGATAAAATTATTTAGTCATACTCTTTGACCTTGTGTCATAATATAAATGCCGGCCGGGTAAATGACATTGGCATATTCATATGTAAACTGAAATTAATACGGATCTACATTAATGGAGAGATCGTTTTTCTATCACAGTTTTATGTATTTATTGCTGTGTCAGCGCAGTCAAAACAATCTAATACTATTAGTAGTTACAAGTAGTACATTTTAGAGAACAAAATGTACATGTACAATATGCAGTAGACTCCAAATTTGTCATTAATTTTCATTATTTTATAATGAATTATTAAGGTGATCAGTGCCTCTGCTATTCTGTTAAATTTGTTTGTATAATATAATATAATATAATATAATATAATATAATATAATATAATATAATATAATACTTGTCACATTTTGAGATTTTGAGTGCTGGATACTACTGTAAAGATCTAGTCAGTCTAGCTGGTGCATGCTTACCTGTGGTTACCTGTACAAATTAATGTCCATTTATGTTAATCTTAAAGTCATAATAACTCTTCATTTTGGCCAAAAATTGGATTTTCCTAGAGTAAACGGCAATTTTCCCGTACTTACCAATGGTCAACGACCCCATTCCTGCATTCAAAGTTAGTCTAGGGTTTTTTCCTAAACGATTGGTTTTTTGTTAAAATCTCTTAAGAGATTTTAACTGACGGGGCCCTCTCTGACATTGCATAGTCGCGCGATATCGAGCGGGGTTTTCTGGTGACCTACATAAAACCGCGGGAAAAGCAGACAACAACAACACTTTATTACAATCAAATAAGATTCATACAATATAGTTGTCTTATTGCTTAAAATGCATTTATATCTACAATGTGTGCAGTTCTGGGCCTTTTGTTATCCGACGCACTGTACAAAAACTCGCAACTTTCGTCTGAGGATTGCATCATGTGCCTGCTATATCTTATCCCGCCAAATGTTATTTGGTCTCGAATGAACGCGAGAATCTGCGTGACACGCCAAAGTCATTGGCAACGGATGCCTTGACCACCGGGAAGAAAGGCACCGAAAACCCTATTGACAAGCACAGTTTTTAGTTTTACTACAATAACAGCCGTTTTAGTGGTGAAATGCCATATAATATATTTCCATGCGTTGTTTAGAATGTATTTCTTGCGGAATTTTGAATCTCAAAGGAAGAGTTATCATTGCTTTAAAGCAATAATAACTCTTCCTTTGAGATTCAAAATTCCGCATGAAATACATTGTAAACAACGCATGGAAATATATTCTATTGTATTTTACCACTAAAACGGCCGTTATTGTAGTAAAACTAAAATCTGTGCTTGTCAATAGGGCTTACGATGCTTTTTTTCCCGGTCATCAAGGCATTCGTTGCTAATGACGTAATGGTGTCACGCGGATTCTCGCGTTCATTCGAGACCAAAATAACATATGGCGGCAAACGCATTAATGCAGACGCAGACCTAAGTTGCGAGTTTTTGTACAGTGCGTCGAATAACGAAAAGCCCAGAATGGCACACATTGTGGATATTAATGTATTTTTAACAAAAAGACGAATATATCTCATGAATCTTTTATAGTGTTGTTGTTGTCTGCTTTTCCCGCGGTTTTAAGTAGGTCAACAGTGACTATGCGATGTCAGAGAGAGCTCCGTCAGTTAAAATCTCTTAAGAGATTTTAACAAAAAACCGTACGTTTAGGAAAAAAACCCTGGATTAACTTTGAATGCAGGAATGGGGTCGCTGACCATTGGTAAGTACGGGAAAATTGCCGTTTACTCCAGGAAAATCCAATTTTTGGCCAAAATGAAGAGTTATTATGACTTTAAGTAAGTGTGGTGAGGACTAAGGCCTCTAAGGTGTTCTTTTCTATAATCAGCTATATGTTGATTTTGATTAGTGCCTCTTGTAGTGAATCTGTACATATTAAATTGTCTTGAAAATCACTAAATTTAAGCAAACTTAAATTAAGCTTCGGATTGAAGTAGGACTTAACATTTTAAAATTACTTTACCAAATTATGATCTAAAAGATTCCGATATTTCAACTGTCAGGCTTTACTGTAGAATCAAGTGTAAGAAAAAGATCACTGAGAATTCTAACGTGTGATCCAGCCATAGTAAGGTCACTTTGCTTCATCTTCCTGGTAATTATCACTTGAAACTTGATCTATCCTGTCTTTATATTTAATTGTTATTGGCCATGCCAACGAGGTGTGAAATATCTGATGCCATCATCATTTTTTGTGCGTAGTTCTTTTCTTTTAAGGTTCATTTGAACCAAGGATGAAGCATGGATTCTTAGTAACATATATAAACCACTTCTACCAGGTTCTCATACACCTAAAATAAAATTTGCATGCCAATGGATAAACTAAATTAGTCATTCAAAAAGCCAAAAAAGAGCTTTAAAAGGCACCTTCTTCAAATTTTTGGTCATAAATTTAACCAACTAGTAACTATCTAACCTATTTATCAGCCTGTTAATATACAGCATAGAAAGCAAGCAAAAAAAATCCATTCAAACATCATTTTTAAGGTAATATTAAATAGCATTCTTTGGTATTTCTCCAAGTTTTACCATTTGAAACTGTATGGCAGCATTTGGTAGGCTTTCGTAGCAAAATTTTGACTTCAGATGCCTCTTTAATCCCTATTGAGCTGGGTGATGAACTTATTTCTAAAATATCTATTATAAAATTGGGTTTAAAAAAATGAGCTTATTTTTAAACCCAATTTTATGATGTTCATGTGAAATGTATGATAGGTTTATTTATCTGTATCAAAAACTAAAAAATGACTATTTCCTTCTTACGTCTTTCCTTGCAACGTCCAGTGAAAGTGAAACCTTAATTTATCCCTGAGAACTTCATATCCTAGTATATTTTCTAATAAGAAGAAACAAAAACTTTTGGCCATGCCACTTTTTCATTACCTTAGTCCATGATGTTGAAATGTGATATTTTTCACAACAAATGAAGTTTCATCTTGTAGTTCTTAAAGCTGTTTGGTCTCCTCTGCCTTGCTTGGTCACTTTAAAGAAAGTATGTGAGATGTACTTGTGAAAATCTCTGCAAGAGTCGACTGCAGACCTCTGCTGTTTGGTTCAAATGTCTCCACCAGCCAATAAGATTACAGTGTTCCTCTATACCTCAAAGACAGTCTGATATGGCCCTTTACGGTTTATTCCTGGACCACCATTTCTTGTCCAGAGCATTCCAACTAATGATAATCAAGAGATATTTGTTCTTTTCTTATAATTCACATAGCAAGCATTACTTGTGCAGAATAATTACTGTTATTGGAAAATTGTATATCATTCTGTTGAATGTCAAAATACTGATGTCACCAAGGTAAACATCTGCTGTCCAAGGTGACAATTGACGTCAGGTAGTTATTATAGTCAGGGTTGTGGCGTCAGTGGTTATTGTAGCAGTAGTACATTTGTGTGCGGTGCAACCTGGCTGGTGCTAAAAATAAGAAACAATTTTGTTAAGTGTTCTTTTTTGGTTACACAAGCCATGATGGAGGTGTGTCACATTGTCAGTGACATGTGACGGTCAAATAGTCCAATGTTTTACACAAAATGAACATCAAGTTCAAATCGATTATCTAAAGTGCTCCCTGGTTGAATGATTTATCAAGTTATCGCACAGTTTGTGAGCACCATTCCCAGGTATAACTGTACTTTATCTTGGCTGAATCTGTGGATTTTGTATATATATATATATACATATATATATATATAGAGAGAGAGAGAGAGAGTATATTACCTGCTAGCTGTAGATGATAATTAAATTTGGGAAATTTGACATCACTCTTGCATTAAACAGACATAAGACCAAGTAGTTTCACTTTTGATATCACTTTACAATACTTCAGTAAAAAAAATCATTCAAAATGAAAGTTCCATCTTCTATTTATCAACGTAGCAAAACTGTTACTTCTCTGACAAATTCTGTTTATATACACATGTGAAATTATTTACAAATAAGTTATGCTTATGTGTTTATTTCCCCAGTTAAGAAGACAATGTCAAGATTTAACGACATTATCGCTGTACTCCGGGGACTAGAGAGCGTCACCAGGGCCCTGGCGCTACGACAAGAGGCCCAGTTTAGAGTTTTCTGGAGTAACTCTTCTCTCAGGAAAACTGGTCAGGGGGTCAATGACCAGCTTGGTGCAATGGTCACCAATGCTGCTGACCAACAGGCTGTTTTTCAGGTAAATGTGCTGAAAGGAGAAAAATTTGGAAAGACATCTTTATAAGGATGGGTATAACACAGAAGAAAATGCCTATAAATATTTGTTAATGGTGCAGGAGACGTTATTCACTGTATTTGTATTTTCATTATTTTTTATGAAAAAAATTCATAATTCATTTTTATTGTGAAATGTTTTAACGGATATAAACACAAAAAATTAAGTTCTGCAGTAGTGTCAGAAATGTTTTTTACATTTCAGTTAACTCAGTTTTGGTAGTTCTGGTAGTATTTTAATCAGAGTAGGCATTTAATGTACCATAATTTATTTTCAGAAGAATATTCAAGAAACTTTGGAAGGAATTAAAGATACAGCTTCTATAATAGGGTCAAAATTAGGAAAGAAAGAAGAAACAAGTAATGATGATTTTGAGGCATTTTCAGAAAACATTGGTTCACTGACTGATGAAAGTGTGATATCAGAACTCTTGGATAAAACACCCAAATTCGCAGACGATTATGTAACTTTTACGGGATTGGACCAGAAAAATAGCAATAGCCAATCAGATGCTGCATTTCATTATGATTCCACAGTGCCAAAATTTACAGCTGAGAGTCTAACAAAAATGGAAAAGGAACATTTACACCAAAAGAAGGAAAAGCATTCAGCAGTTGTTGAGGAAGCAAATCAAAATCTTTCATCTGTGGAGGAAGCAAAGGCACCTGTTTCATCTTCATCATCAAAACCAACCAAATCATATGATTCGATGGAAAAACTTTCACAATCGAAGTCAGAAAAAGCAAATAAAACTGAATCTTTCATTTCCCAACAGTCAACTGCCACTGCATTTGAAAATGTTTTAAAAGAAACAAAAAGCTCTAAGAAGAGTTCAAAATACCAACAGAAGGTGGGTGTATTTTTATTTTAGTTTCCTTTACTTATGTGATGATAAAGGGATAGAGATATGTTTTTGAGTGAGGAAATGCACAATATTACTTTGAATGTCTACTTTAAAGGGATAATAACTCTTCGTTTCGGCCAAAAAATAAATTTTCCTGGATTAGACAACAATTTTCCCATACTTACCAATGGTTAATGAATCCATTTTTACATTCAAAGTTAGTCCCTGTTTTTTTTTCTAAAAAGCTTGGTTTTTTGTTAAAATCTCTTAAGAGATTTTAACAGAGTATAGCCATCAATGGAGGTCACGTAGTCTAAAGACAAGCTCAGATATCAGAATAATAGCTATAACTGCCGTTTTTGTGGTAAAACAGAATATATTATATTTCTATGAGTTATTCACAATGTTTTAATTGTGAAATATAGATCTCATACGAAGAGTTATTATCCCTTTAAAATTTGAATAATGCAGAGTCTGCTAGTCCTAATGATAGAAATGATTGATATAATTGAACTATGCAGTTATATATTGTAGCTTTGATATATAATATAATATAATATAATATAATATAATATAATATAATATAATATAATATAATATAATATAATATAATATAATATATCCTAGCAGCCTAAATTTTAAGACTTCCTGTTGTATGGTGATATAAGTTAACAGTGATTGTCTTCTGTTGAGTTTCTTTTATGAGCTTAAAAAGGCCTCCCACCTTGAAAAGTTAATTTTTGTTTCAGTTAAGTGAGCGAGCTAGAGAGAGGAAAGTGCCTTCGTCTCGTGTGGGAAGAGTAATGAACTATGGAGGTAATGTCAAGATATAAATTATGTCCAGTGGTGATGTTCAAAAGGCATGGATATTAAATCTAATACTGGGCTCTCACAGAGATCTGAAGGTCTTTTAGGGATCATTCCCACAGATATTTGGATCGATCTATCTCTATCTCTATCTGATCTATCATGCCTAGTAAAGCTGTTAGGGAGTAATTATCTTTATCCCTAGCTGATTCGGTAAGCGCCACAGACAATTAAGCCAGTTAGTTGACAGCAATTTAGTGTCCAGTATTACATTTAATATTTTTTGCCATATGGAGGTTATGTATGCTCAAGAGTAAAACTTCTGGTTTTAATGTGTTTTATGATGGTTTTTAGTGGTATGCCCAGAATACATGGATGCGTGCACCACATACACTGCGTGCATGTACTATGTGTGAGTTTCATATCTCCAATCATGTCTCTACATTTTCCCAGACATGTTTCTAACAGAGAATTTGTTTTGGATTTTGTCTATAAATAGGTGTCTGTTACATATGGGATATGCCAATTAACGCCCTTGTCTTATGTAAGTTACTGTTACAGTAGTGTTAAGACTTAAATCTATGTCTTTCAGGTCTTGCAGCAGGACTAGGCATGGGGGCACTAGCAGAAGTTACAAAAAGATTTGTCGCTGGAAAGGATGATAAAAAGAGTAAGTTGAAGTCTGCGTGAAGCATTATGGAATGTTGTCCAGATAATTGTACCTCAAAATTTGTCTGACATAAAGATAGTTAGCTGGTCAAAATTTAATAACACAAACAGAAACAAAGCCACTGTACTTAAGGACTATATGCTGACATCACTCATGTATGTGGTATATAATTATATTGACCTGGTTTTAACTTTCTGCCAGACACAGCATTTGTGGAGGCTTCCTTGCGTGATACTGATGTGAAATAATTAACTTTGTTATGCTGGAGTAACTATGATTCAGAAGTTCATTGTTTCACATATCACATATTTCTAAATAACTATTGATTGACATCATTCCAGGTTTCTATTTTATAATTTTTACCTGCCATCTTTAAAGTGGACAATAGCTATGTTTTTCTGTAATATCTGTCACATTAGTGATGTAAATGGCCACACTTCATCCAAATGGTTTATTATATTATTTAAATTAATTAAATTTTACACTGTCATTTATGAGCTTTGGATTATACTCACACTATGTCACTTTCAATCTCTGTGACACAATATTGTTGACAACATGACTGAGGAACCAGGTGACCTTGGCACACTGAAGACTCTTTTGGACGAATGTGTTGATTGGTTCACCTTGCCCTACTTTCCAAGGTCACGGAAATACTTCTCTCTGGCAGAAACTCATGGAAGCTCTGCTTTGAACTTGTTTTCATTGATACAAATGGTAACAGTACAATCAAATATAGTGGAAAAAAAATCCCGGAATTGCTTCTACTTTTTGCAGAACTCGAGGCATCTGCAATACTTGACTCCACGTCCAATCCTTTCTTGAGTGAGGCGAACGCTGAGCGGATTGTGAACAAACTGTGCCAGGTGAGAGGGGCCGCACTGAAGCTGGGACAGATGCTTAGTATACTGGATAACACCATGATCAACCCAGAACTGGCCAAGATATTTGATAGAGTGAGACAGAGTGCCGATTTCATGCCAGCTTGGCAGATGGAGGTATTTGTTTTTAATTGTTTGATAGTTTGCTTCTGGAAATAAATCAAATATGAGCTTTTTTTTTTGCTGAAATGCCGAATTCTACTTTTTTTAAATTCAATTCTGATGGTTCCTGAGATTCATGGCCGATTAGGTATTGGGTCCCATGATAAATGTTCAGAAGTTTTTTATTTTTTATCTTTTTTTAAACCTAGGCTCATGTTTGATATATATGAAAATTGCTTTTAAGGGACCATATGTGTAATGTTGTTGAGAGCAGTTCACAGTTTAGTACATTGTATGCAGTTACAAATGGTAACATTTTTATGTGGAGATAAGTTAAATGCAGAAAATGAAGAATTGATGGTGTGAACTATGAAAATATTGTACAAAATATGGGACATTACATATATTATTTGAATAGCTTATTTGTGAGATAATAAACTGTCCTTGGAGTGATATATACCAGAACACCTCAAGCCTCAAGTGCTTGCATTTCACTGAAAAACACCACTATATATATATATATATGTATGTATGCACTGAATAGAGGAAAAAATGTTGTTTGTTGTTCCAGAAAGTGATGAAGAAGGAGCTAGGCAGTGATTGGAGGGACAAGTTGGCCGAGTTTGACCCCAAACCATTTGCTGCTGCATCTATAGGTCAAGTACACAGAGGGAGGCTTCATGATGGAAGAGAAGTGGCCATTAAGATACAGGTAAGAGACCTTTTCAGGGCCACATTTTGGTTACCCTTCACTGTGTTAAATATTATATAGATATGATGCTTCTAGTATGTGTTTAATGGAGTGCTTCCTCTAGTGCCAGCTCAGTGCCATTGATAATGGCAACAGTTTTTGGTTGGCAGTGTATCGCATGGATGATCAAATTTACCTAGATTTTAATTGAAGAGATTTTAACTAGACAATTAAATGTTTTAGTTATTAAAATAGTTTTAAGTTGAGCAAAACATGAAAGACGTATCAACTTTGACTATAACAGTCTCCCAGAACTTGTTTTACTTTTCAGTACCCAGGGGTTGGTAAAAGCATTAACAGTGACATTGACAACTTGATGTTTGTCTTAAACTTTTGGAAGATTCTACCTAAAGGTATGGCTATGTAATGTAGCAAATAAAAGTCAAGTGTTTCAATACATAATGAGTTTAAGAGACCCTGCTGATAAAAAACGGGTCAGTAAAAAGTCAGCATGTGACTGTGTGCTTCAAAGAGGGCTTCTTGTATCAAAGTATGTCAAGGACTAATGCCAACCCCATCCAAATGATTCAAGAGTTAAACTGGAAAAGGAAAAATAAGATGCAAATAAAGAATAATATTTGCTGTCAGTTGAACAAAAAGTGAAATATTAAACTAATACCAATCATGTTAATCTATGTATAGTTGTTTTGGCATCTGATCAAATAAACCACTAACTCACGTACATACACACACACTGCACGCGCACGCACAGTGAAGAAATGCATCAGACATCAGGGTCATGTTGTGGTGTTGTTATCTTCAGGACTGTATGTGGAAGAGTTTGTGCAGCAAGCCAGGATAGAGTTAGCCTGGGAAGTAGACTACTACAGGGAAGCCAAGTATGCTAAGATATTCAGGTACAACATCTAGAATGTCTGTAGAAGTTTGACTTAATCTAGTTAATTATGATGAAGGTATCAGAGGCACCATTCATAATAGGGGACTAACTTATCTGAGGGTCAAATATGGCCGACCCACTTGAATACTTCCCCACGGGATATCTATTCAGTGTCTATTAGCAGATTAGACGGCAAGCTTTGTAGTGGGTCGCCATATTTTACACTCGGACTAGTGAGTCCCCTATTCTGAATGGGGCTTAAGATAAGTTATCTAAATATTGGTGGGCATGTTTTGTCCAAAACCAACACCATTGTTGACCTCTGTAAATATCTCTTTCGTGGCAGAAATGATTTTCTAATGTATTGGCATTGTAGAAAAGCATGTTTGAATTTATACAGACCATTTCCTACAAAAGTCAATATATATAATTTATTTCACCTTCATTGAGGTTCTCTCCAGTAAGAATCCCTTCATGTATAGTTGATAAAACAGAAATGGTAGTCTAAGGAATACAACTCTGGTTTTATAAGATAAGAACAGGTCAGGGTAAGCCAAAAGTAACAAGGTTTTTATATGGGAAGATTGTAGCCTGTTCGGTGTAATTGGAAGGTATTTTTGTTGTCATGGCTAGTGATTTACTTGCAGGGATGACTTGCTGAATGATGAGGTGTTTTACGTACCTGAAGTGATCCCAGAGCTGAGTTCTAAGGAAGTAATCACCTCAGAGCTGATAGATGGAGTACCTCTGGATCAGGCCGTAGACATGGACCAAGACACAAGGAACCATGTAAGTCAACCTCTCTCTCCCTCCCTGCCTCTCTCTCTCTCTCTCTCTCAATCTCTATTTATTTATTTTATTTTATTTTACTTAGATTTGCAAGAACATCCTGAGGCTTTGCCTTCATGAGTTGTATGAGTTAAGACTTATGCAACCAGATCCTAACTGGTCCAACTTCTTCTTCAACCCAACCACTGGAAAGGTAAGGATGTTTTAATGAACTTTTGATTTGTCCATTTATTTACAGATGTTTGTCCATTCACTAATAAATGTAGGAGGATTCTGGGAGATTGCGATAATCAGGTCTGGAGGAGTGGGGAGGAGAAAATAAGTTTGCTAAAGATGAGATGGAAGTGGATGCTTTGTTTGGTCAGGCAGATTTTATAAATGTAGATGAAAATGAATAAATGGAATTTTTTTTTCTCTCTAGATATACTTGCTAGACTTCGGTGCCACCAGGAAATATGACACAGAGTTCGTGGACAGTTACATCAGGATCATCAAGGCTGCCGGGGAGGGGGACAGAGAGGGGGTGTTGGATTGGTCCAAGAAAATAGGCTTTCTCACTGGTTATGAGTCAAAGGTAAAGGTCACTGGGCGTATTTTCTCAGTGGCTTTTGTTCCCTCATATCCTTGATGTACAAAATTACTAGGTTAAGAAAAGTTGCAAAAAAAGAAGTATAATGGATATAATTATGGCATTCTAAGATGTTCTGTTTAAATCTGGTTGTATAGGATAATATGGGTCAATTTCCATATAATTACAAACATGTCAAGTTAAATTTTTCATGGTAAAGTTTTCTGAATTGTTGAAGTGGTGTTGTCAGCAATAAGCACTGTTCTCATTTCATGATGATTCATCCTCTCGCAATACTTTTAGGTTATGGAAGATGCCCACACAGATACAGTCCTCATTCTTGGCGAAGCCTTCAACTCCGCGGAACCCTTTGACTTTGCTACGCAGAGCACTACGCACCGCGTTAGGAACATCCTGCCTGTCATGCTGGACCATCGCCTCTCGCCGCCACCAGAGCAGACGTACTCCCTGCATCGCAAAATGTCTGGTGCATTCCTGCTTTGTACTAAACTGAGAGCTAAAATTCAATGCAAGGAGATGTTTGACAAAATCTGGGACAACTATAAATTTGAGGAATATGAGAAAGATGCATTTGGTGCTTAGTTTGGGAGACACTTATTGTTTTATCTGACTTCAAATAAGGGAAGAGGGATCCTACATATGTCAGTTTTATGTGCTGTTGGATATTCCAAAATGTTTTTCCTTAATTATATTGAAGTGGTTTATCACAATAGAAAGTTTGGTAATTGGCATTAGTGTTGTTGTGAATTGTTATCTGGAATATTCACTTGTTTTGGGAACTAGTTTCAATGTGTCAAGCAATAAAGGGACAGATTATTTACAAGTTTGTCCAAAACATATTGAAGATATTAATATTAATAAACTTTTGGTTTAGAAAACAAAATCCTTGTCCTTTGACCAGTCTAAAATTATTTATTATTCATTTGAGAGAATATGAATAAAGCAATGAATTCATACCTTGTATTCCAATCTTTTGTTTTATTTTCTGCGATTGTAGCGTCATAGAAAATTATCACAACCTTTTCACCATAAAACGGACAACAAAAATATATTTTCTGGACTACAAAGGGATAATTATGCTATAAAATACTTTCTCTGCTAGAACTAAATACATTTTTTTAATTCTACTAAATTAAGCATTGCAGTAAAATTAACTAAGACAAAACTTATTACTCTGTAACAGCACATTTATAAAGTGAAATCATTTTTTTTTAATATAAAAATATGCTCATGGGTAAAGACTGCTAGAGGATGGCTAGAAAACAAACACCTATTCAGCATGTATATAACTTGGACGGATTACTATCACTGGTTCAACAAAATGATGGCTAAAATGTAACCTCTTTGCCCCAGTTACCCAACATAATTATAAGGACAAACAAAGAAAATGGACTAAAAAGCAAATTGGCATCTTTGACTTGGGAGATATCAGCTTGTTCTCTGCAAACTTCTCTTCAAATACAATGTACAGAGTTCTAAATGCATCAGTTTTGTTATACAATAATATGAAATCTGATTAGACATTTTAATTACCTAATTATTACCCTTTATATTATACCTCCAGTCCACCTCTTCATATTCCCAGTGTCCTTCATTCCTGTGTATGGCTTGATAATGTTTGTCTTTGAATCAAACACCAAGAACATAAGCCAGATTACACAGACAAAAGCTTTTTCCTTGAAAACCGCATTTTTTAATTCAATTACTAAGGTGGCCCCCGGACCACTGGCCGATTAATGTTGAGTTCCATGGTCAATGTTCAAGAGCTTTTTTTTTTTTTTAAACCTAGGCTCATGTCTGTTATTTCTTGCATGAAGGCTGACACACAGCACTCAGTAGGTCCATTCTTTCAGTCAGTGTCCGAGTCCTTCAAATTAAAGCTGCTGACATTGTTACATAATTTCTACATCATATCCAGCACTTGAACTTGAAGAAGGCCTGTATATCTGGGTCATCTACAGACTTGTGGTTCACACCAGCATACACAGACTTACACAGGTCTGTCTTGAACTTGGCATCCAGGGTCTCTACATACTTCTCTATGGATCCTTAAGTAGATTGACAGAAAAAATGAAATATTATTTTTTAATGAGATTATAGGTTAAACAGGATTTTAAATGGATATAAACATATTGATGGGCGACTTTGATGTTGTACTTTTTGAGTAAGAATTTTTCTTCTTAAACAAGATATAGCATGGAAGTGATAAGAAATAAAACAGTAGTCTATTGAGTCATGAAATTCAATACATAATGAAACAAGAAATTCTTCAAATGGGATTACTAAAACAGTAAAACTATCAATATGTAAAACAGCAAACTAATGACATCAATGTCCAAACAAGGCTTATTAAGATATCAAATTAGGAATTTTGCCATGTTAAAATTTCACTGACCGAGGCCCATTACTCTCCCCAAGGCAATTAAGTTTGGTCCCAGCCTGGGGTCATCAAACTTCTCCGCCTTCATCAGCAGTCGCACTATCTCCTGGAATATGTAGGCATCATCAAAAGATGGGGTCTCTGGGACAGGAAACCTGGCATAGATATCAACTGCAGCCATGGGGTCTTTTTTGATGATCATATCTGCTGATTCTATGTAAGCTTCATGAAGCTGGAAAACGGTGAAGATAAAGTTACATTTGGTGTTGAAAAAACTCTTAAAGACTACACACTTAAAATTTTTATGGAAACTGGTTGCTCTATTAAAAATTAGCACTTTATTTAGGGCAATATCTCACTTTTTACAACTAACAGAAGTGTGTAGGGTGGCACATGTATACTACAGAAAGCGGGGTGTTTCCATCATGGTAATATTCAAATCATGTTTTAGATATCAATCTAAAATAAAAGTGAAAAGCAGTAAGAAACTCACATCAGGTGCCAGAGTGATGACCTCGTGGTAATATTTCAGTGACTCAGAGAGATCTTCGGCCTCCCTGGAGAGTGCCCTGGCCAGTCCCAGTCTGGGGTGGTGTGCCTTACGGTTGATAGGGGCATTGGCAGGAACTGGGGCCACAGCTGGGGACTCTGCTGGTTTGGTCTCTGCTGGAAAGTTGATAATTATGTTTTGGCAATGTCTTTACAGTGAATGTCAATCTCTTGTGTCAATCTCTTGAGATATGATTCCAAAATAGGATTGCACAGTAACAGTTTTGAATCTGAGTCATTTAGATGAAGCTTGACATTTCTTACATTTAGGGCAGATTTTTTGTTCCATTGTTAGTCTGGATGTAGTCAGTATTGCCAAGTGTATGTATTCATTACCTGGTTTTTCCTCTTTGGCAGGTTCTGGTTTGGTGGCTGCAGGAGCAGCAGCAGTCTTGGCAGGTGCCCCTGGTTTAGCTGCAGCAGCTCCTCTCCCAGCTGGGGCTCCACGGGCAGCGGGTTTAGCAGGGGCTGCCTGAAGTAGTGAGTGTATATATATATATATATATAGGGTGGTTAATATTAACAATAGGGGGCTCCACGGGCGGCAGGTTTAGCAGGGGCTGCCTGAAGTAGTGAGTGTATAGGGTGGTAAAACAAAGCTGAATGTAGGTAAAAATGCCAGTATGAAGCAGCTTTTTACACACTATCTACTTTTCTGTAGTTTTTGCATTGTATTGTATTTCAGACATTAATTGCAGTTTCATGTTAATGTCAAAGATATACATGTTAGCTATGTTACTTTAGCAGCAGCTCCTCCTCTTGCGGCGGCTCCCCCGCGTGCTGCAGCCCCACCACGTGCAGCTGCACCTCCTCGTGATACTGCAACGACAAGTGACAAAATGTCAGCTATTCTTCTGTCTGTTACAATAACCCTAATACCTCATTTTTTTTCCAATCTGGACTTTAAATGGCAGCAACTAAGTGCAATTAAAACTCCCTTTTTAAACAAATAATTGCACAATTGTCAATAAATTGTCAATTCAATAAACTGTCCTAACTGAAATTTTCTCAGAGAATCCATATTAAAATGTTTAGTTAATCTTATTTCAAAAATGCAGACTTTAACAACAGAACCAAGATATGGTAACTCTACATGTAGTAATAGACATAAACAAGGCCAATTAACTCCCCTACCTCCCCTGACAGGTGTGGTGGCTCCCCTCCCCCTGGGTGCCGCTGCTCCTCCCCTGCCTGCCGCAGCAGGGGCCTTGTCTGCTGCTGGGGCCGCTGCGGGAGCTTCAGCTTTCTTTTTCTCTTCCTCTGCCTTCACCTTGTCCTGCCACCATTTCTGTCCTATATGTTTTTGAACAAAGGCATTTTAACAATGAACAAATAAAAATGATGGGTATGCATGTATATGAATTTAGAAAGGAGGCTTTTTCTTATTATCTTTCTTCTTTTGTCTTTTTTCATTTCATTTAATTTCTTAAATTTTATTTCTATTATTGTTATAATTATCACATTTTTGTTAAAATGCATATAATGATTTTCGGTGTATTTGAAGAGGAGCACACCTTTAATCTCCTCTGGTATTGGCCCCGCTGCAGGTTTCCCCTCCAGTGCAATACTGGCCAGGAAGGACTTCTTACAGTCGTCCAGGAGCTGCTTGGATGCCTCTGACCCAGGGTCATTGTCGTACAGCTCCAGTTGGGAGTTACCAAGAAGATAGAGGGCGTAGCTGTTGCAAGGCTGACTGGTGACCAGCTTCTGGCTTGTCTGTATCAAATAATAATAATAATCATTATTATAACAACAACAACAATAATAAAATTTTTCCAATGGATATGTCCATATTAAAGGAATTAAATGTCAAGATTTGTTTTTTTTTTTTTTTTTTGCCCCAACTTCCTTTTTTGAGAAAAAGAAAGATTACAGACAGCAAAGTTTCAGTGTCTCCTTCAGAAAATTAACTTTATCCATGAAAAAGAAGCCAACATTATAACTATTCAATTTCAACAATTTTCTTCCCAAATCTAAAAAGGGGATTTAAAATAATGATCTAGATATGTCTTCACCTTAGCCTGCAGAGCCAGCAGATCACTATTGGTGGGAATGGTGGAGTATCTTATCAGTGCTGACAGACGCTCACATCTCTGTGTGATCAGTTTCTCGTTGTCTTTAGGATTGGCTGAGAGCTGCTCCAATAGCAAGGAATGTGCCTCCAGTAGAACCCACTCAAACTGTTTATAGGTGTCGCCTCTGGAGATCCTGGTGAGCACCTGCGTGGCAAGGTAGGCAGCACTGAAATATGAGTAGATGAGTGTGAATGTACAGCACTTAAACAGTAAAACTGAATTGAACTGAAGATTTACTTTTTGTAATTATGAATTTTTTTGTTAGTGAAAAATGTTCCTCTTCATTCACGTATCAAGATTTAAAAACAAAAACAAAAAAAAAATGGAAATCTGCACAATTTTCAATTACTTACCCTGATGTTTTAGTTACAATAAACATTTACAAAGGAGTTGTAAGCAATGACAAACAATAGAATACATCTGTGATATTTTACCTGTGGAATACATCAGATGATGACATGCAGTCTTTGACATCAGGGTTGATAGCGGCCAGTTTGCCCAGCTGGACAATACCCCGAAGCAGGTGGACATTGGACAGTCTATAGAGATTCTCTGCACTAAGTTTTGGCTCCTCATCTTTACTGAAATGAAACACAACGCACAGAGTAACAGATTATTTATCTGGTCTAAATATAAAAGTCAGGTCTCCATTCCACTTTCTACAGAAAATACTGTAAAATCTGTGAAATTTTTTTCATTCCCTGAAATTTCACCAATTTTTATCGTCTTGCAGATTTTTTTTTTACATTATGAAAACTTGTATCTTAAAATTCACAGCACAGTGTCTTGTACAATTCTATAATATTCTTATGTTTAAAGAAATTCGTTAACATGAGAAGAACAATATATATCGTAAATTCTTCCAGCTATCCTCTATGTACATAGACTACCTTGTGCCCTCCACACCCAGTGCCTCCTGTGTAAGCTGTGTTAGCAGTATCTCCATTCCCTCCTGCAGGTAGCTGATGGCCTCCTTGGCTCTGTCTCTAGGTCCATCCTTCTGTAGGGCCAAGGCAAGGCCAAGGTAAAACCTGGGGATAGAGGATAATATAGGATAGAATGAAAATAAACTTATTTTGTAAATTAACTCTATTTGTACCAGTTACTGTTTGCAGGGAATACTATGTATTATATGAGTGTTGTCAGATAATGAAATGGCCAATGACTTCTATACCTGAACAACTTGAAAAAAATTTACTGTCTCATCTTCAACTTTTCTAGCATTTACTCTAGGTCAACATCACGGCAGTAATAGGTTCTGTCCCACTCACCTTGCCATCTGGTACCAAGGGTTCTGTCCAACTCACCTTGCCATCTGATACTGAGGGTTCTGTCCCACTCACCTTGCCATCTGGAACTGAGAGTTCTGTCCCACTCACCTTGCCATCTGGTAACAAGAGTTCTGTCCCACTCACCTTGCCATCTGATACTCAGGGTTCTGTCCCACTCACCTTGCCATCTGGTACTGAGGGTTCTGTCCCACTCACCTTGCCATCTGGTAACAAGAGTTCTGTCCCACTCACCTTGCCATCTGATACTGAGGGTTTTGTCCCACTCACCTTGCCATCTGATACTCAGGGTTCTGTCCCACTCACCTTGCCATCTGGCACTGAGGGTTCTGTCCCACTCACCTTGCCATCTGGTACCGAGGGTTCTGTCCCACTCACCTTGCCATCTGGTACTGAGGGTTCTGTCCCACTCACCTTGCCATCTGGTACCGAGGGTTCTGTGCCACTCACCTTGCCATCTGGTACTGAGGGTTCCAGCTCAGGGTCACCTCCAGTCTCTTCACGGCCTCCAGGTAGTTACCCTGGATCACCAGCAGGCGGCCCACATGGAAGTGGTACACTGCCTTGGCCTCGTCCAGGGACAGGGCATCCATGTACTTCAGGTAAGCCTGACCCAGGGGGGATGCCTGGTCCTCTGCCTTCTGGGCCGCCTCACCTTCCTGGAAGGAGGGGTGATTTTATTGACTAGAATTGTGAATAACCATATCTTTATTATACATAGCCTTTTATTTTCAGTCCTTGACATCAACTTTCTGTGTAAAGTGATGTCATGTTATGGTAGTCATCTAATGCTATGTTGTTATGTTACGAGCGTTGTTACCTTGTGAAAATGAGCACCTGTACAAGCACTTCAATTCAGTATTTTCAAACTCTGAATCAAGATATTTTTTATGTACATTAATATACAAGAAATAAAGAGCAGTAATAATTCTTAGACTTAATCAAATCAATGCAAATACTCAAGCATCATCATCCTGGAAGGCATCAACTATTCTGTACCTGAGTTGCCTGCTTGTTCTTCCATGCATACAATTTCTGCACATGCTCAGCCTTGTCCCCTTGACCACTGTCCACTAACTGGTGATACTCTGTGTCCAGGGCCTTCAGCTGCAGGGAGAGGGGGGCATTGGGCTCACAGCCATGGAGCTTACAGATAGCAGCTATCTCCTCAGCCTTGGAACTCTCTTTGGCTTGGAGGTTCATGCCAGCAATCTCTCCAATACCTCTCTGGAGAAGAATTGAAATACTAATTTGCTTTCTTTTTAAAATGCATTTGTCAGTTTCAATGGTATTGACAAAATATCAAGAAAATGTTGCTTTTTAGCCATCTCAGTTGTACTTTACCTACATGTAGCAGGGAAAAAGAACTTTTATTAACTCAAAAAAAAAAAAAAAAACTAAATTACCATGGATATACTGTAACAGTAAAACACCGAACATCATATATCAATTTTGCACTTTATACCTCTTTTTTCAAATGAAACATGTCCTCAGCATAGTATTTCTCCTCCAAGACTAGGCCAAGTTGTAGGTGGACATTGGCATCCTTGCCTTTGGTCTTCAGGGCACAGGCGTAACAAAAGGCAGCATGGCTGAGATGATCTAAGGGGCCCTCGCCCTCGGCAAACTTGGGTGCTTTACCTGATAATGATAATGGATGAGGAGAGAGAACAGTTTCTTATAAATAAAAATTGGTGTTGATATTGAAACAAATATCTTCTCAAAGCTGCATATGCTTATTAAAAATCCTTCAACTTGTATTTCATTAATCTTACCTGGTTTGGGTAATGTCTCAAAGTATTTCTGAACAGAGTTTTTTCCTAAAGTGACCAGCTTAGTGGCATTGGTTTCATCAAAGATCTGATGAAGTTGTTTCTCCCAAGGCCGCACTTGGATGGTGTGAGTGATGGGAGCGTCTGTTGATTTGAACTTGTCTTTCACATCCTAAAATAGGAAAGATGCAATCTAAATTAAAAACTCGCTGAAACTGTTACAAGGGATAAATTCAAAGTAGTATTAAGGAGATAGCGTACTAAAGTATTAATAATAATAATAATAATAATAATAATAATAATAATAATAAATAAGTGTCTAAAATTCAAATTTGTTCATTGGACTTTTCAATGCAATGTAAAATGATAGTAAAAAGCTTAGAGAGGAAAAATTGATTGAAACAGGAAATGTTGATCAAGACAAATAAAGTAGAAATTAAAATGTAAATTCATCACTCATTTTAAAAAGTCATTCGTAAAAATTCTTTTCATAAACTTTTTCCTAAGACAGGTAATTATTTTAAAAGCTCAGTATGCCTGAACTGATGTTGTTGTTTATAAGATCAAGAGAGGTGCAGCAAAGATGAGGTCAATGGAGACTTGAAGTTAAACAAATACCTGAGCTTTTGGTGTTTGATTGCAATCAGCAAGTTTTTCTCCAAGTTGTCCAACCTTCACAGTTTCTGATGCTCCTGCAGAAGATAACGCATGCACTTGGTTTTAATATGTGAAGTCTACTCATCAAAGATTTACCTTTAATTCAAATATGTAAATCATGGGTATTTTTGTTATATTTAATTCCACTTTCTTTATAAATCTTTCACACAGACATCCATGAGTCATTACCTCCATAAACATGAGGAATACAGCCACTGGCCTGGGCCAGCTTCTTCTCTAGATCGTAATCCTGTATCCTCCAATCCAGTGCCAGCGGCATTTCATTCAGAGGGTCAAATTTTGACGTCTTTGTCAGCTCATCTATGATTGGTCCAGAAAAGCTGTGTTTGGGGTCACTCCCGTTGATAGTGACCGGGCAGTACAGGGGTGCAAGGGAAACTGGACACTCTAGGGCTGCTGCTAGTGAGGCATCAGATATTTTAATGTATCGAGGAATTTGGGTCTTTGTCACCAAGATTGTGTATATCTGAAAAATATTAACACAAAGAATTATTATTACATTCAGGACACAATTATATAATGTTACAAATATTCACCATTATCTGTAATAATCAGCAAGTAGCAACATATGCATCTGCCAGTATTTACACTAGTACATATACCCTGACATGGGGAAAACTTTGGAGAAAATAACTACAAGAATCCTGCAGGTCTCTCCAATTCTGTGCTGGCCAGAACTAAGTATTTTATATTCATTAGTCTATGTTTACAAGTGATTTATTTTTATGCATAGTATTTTTACAAAAACCTTGCCAGTCCAGAGGACCTGTATTGCCAGCTAGCACATGTACGTTCACATGTGATCGGACAAAAATATTAAATATATGCAAAAATATGCACAAAAATAATCCTGTACCTGTTTATTTGACCCATCAGCAGAGGTCACCTCCACCTCTATCTTGGTTTCCCCCACATTGAGAGGGGATGGCTGGTCTGCTTTGTTACCATTCACAGTTAGCACACACTTGGGATCAGGGGGCGTGGCTGCCACTGTCACCGTGGCAACATTACATGGCAACACACCTAGACAGACAGACAATGATGCATATATTAGATCATTTTCGGGATTTATCTTCTGAGGTATTTAATTAATAAAAATGACTTCCAGAAGAAAACACAGTATCACTGATGTGAAAGTGTTTTTATTCAGTTGATAATGGTAATTAATAACCCCAAATATTCATAATGTAGCAGAAAGTATACTTACCTAGAAAAATATTCAAACTAATATACTCAATACTTATACTGAGTCAGACATTAGATACCTTTAACTAGAGTACAGATTAGCCAATAAATGTCTACAAGTACTCCCATATTACTCTCTGCTCTTTGTCTATCTTCCTTGACTCCAAATGATTGAAAAGTTTCTCCTTCCATCAGAATAGAATTTTATTATGCACTTAGAAAAAAGCACTTAGAACATGGTACTTAGGTTATGCACTTAGAAAAAAGCAGTTATTTCTCCAATCAACAGCTAGCATAGAGAATGTTGTATACTCACATACCTCCAATATTTAGATACATAACCTATTCACCGTGATAGCTTATTTCCCTGAGAAATGGTGCTCTGGATAGACAGGTATATACAACATTTTCAATATTATCTGGAGATTGAAGAAAAGTTCCTGCTTTATTTCCCCTGCCACCTTCATATGATTAGCATCCAAGTTACTGATGGTTATAGACTTACAGCTATATTCATATCTCCCAGCACTGAACTCTGGTGACAACACCCCAGTATTCAGCTTCAGGGCACTCAAGGTCGCATCCCTGGCTGACAGACGCTTGGCATGAACAAAGTAATTCTTGACGGTACCATCCTCGGCAGTTACTTCTATTTTGATGTCCAGTACCTCCCCTTCATTCAAAGGAACTGTTTTTGATCCGCCACTATTCTGAAGAAATTCAGTTAAATTTTGGATAGTTTTAGTAACTTTGTGCAATCAATTTAATACTGGAGATGAAGGAAAGGGGATACTGCTTCCAGAGTTTTGGTTCCTCACTAACAGCAGGCCAGGTGACAAACAGTTAACAAACAGTAAGGGAAATGTTATTGTTTCAAGTATATTACTGGCTGAATAATCACTGCAGCTACCGGTAAGTCAAATGAACGTATATACAAAGTCAAAGGCCAGGGTTTATTTCAATATATTACATGGCAGCACTAAACCTGTCTCAGTAAAATCTAGAAAGTAGCAGACTAAGGACCTAATTAAAGGCTACTAATGCCTCAAACAGAAGAAAAAACAGCTAACATCTTTTGAAGAGCTGTGCTTTGATAAGATAATTGTCTGTACTGCTTGTCGTGCACTATGCAAGCACGCTCGGCTGTCACCTTGATTGGATAGTAAACGATTGTCGTAAAAACGCTAAATGATATTAAAACCGGGTGCATAAACTTGGAAACCACCTAGGGCAACCTTGGACTGCCACATTAATCCAATACAATGCAAAAATAAACTATAACAAGTGGTTAAAGCCTTCAAACCGAATGTCGTAAAGTCCCCATATACCTCCATAGAGACAATAAAATAGAGTAAGCTTCTGAAACAAAAATAAACCAACTTAAACATAATAATCGAAATAAAATACTGCCGGGCATTGGAGCGGCCTAAAACTTGGCACGCTTACAGGATGATGTAGCCTGCAGTATTTGCGGTAAGCGTGCCAAGTTTTAGGCCGCTCCGATGCCCGGCAGTATTTTATTTCGATTATTATGTTTAAGTAGGTTTATTTTTGTTTCAGAAGCTTACTCTATTTTATTGTCTCTATGGAGGTACATGGGGACTTTACGACATTCGGTTTGAAGGCTTTAACCACTTGTTATAGTTTATTTTTGCATTGTATTGGATTAATGTGGCAGTCCAAGGTTGTTGTAGGTGGTTTTCAAGTATATGCACCCGGTTTAATATCATTTAGCGATTTTACGACAATCGTTTACTATCCAATCAAGGTGACAGCCGAGCGTGTATGCAAGTTATCACAGTACTAGTGACTAATATCCATTTCTAACCAAGCTCAAGATGAACATAGCTGCTTTGCAAAGAGCTAACAATCTTAACACTGTACCCAGCAGCACTCAACATTCTGTCACAGCCGAGTAGGGTTAAGCCTGTATTCTTACCGAAATAGAGTACGATGCACCACTATCACTGGTAAACAGATCAAACGTAATCTTTTCTACTTCGCTTCCTAATGTCACATGATATTCTGTCACGTCTCGCTTGAATGCGGGTTCAAGTTTGCCTGGTTTTATCGTCAGCTTCTCCAAGTCGCAGTCATCCATCTTGCAACTAATGACGCCCAAGTGCGGGGCAGTAGTTACATTTACCCCAAAAAAATCTCCAACCATTAAAGAAAAATAGGAAAGCATTAATATATGTTATTGACATATAGCTTAAATCAGTAGGTAATTGATAAAATAGTTGTCCAAAATAAATAATGATACATGACCTACATACTCTTTTGACCAATTAGACGCTTGAAATACTGTTTACTACGGAGATCTTCGTGACCTATTTACCCACGATCGTTTCGCGGCAAAATCAGAAATGGCAGGTGTTAACGAAGAAGAACTTGCTGAGGAATTCGAAACCTTTGGGTTCGCTTTAGATGATCCTGATACGATAAACAAGTGTAAGTACTTCTTGCTAAATTGATGTATAGCTGAAATTCTCATTAGCTGTCTTTCGTGTATAAAATATGTATAAACATTGTCACAGTGTCAGTCCCCCCCCCCCAAGTCAAAACTTCAAAATGCCGTTTGATGTATTAATGCTTTTTTTCATAACACCTCACCGTCTAGAATATGATATAGTTCCCCCACAATCGCGTTAAAAATATGGAACTACCACGCCACTCTCCACATAAAGTATCCTGTGAATTGTAATGTTATTTCCAGTACAGGAGTTATGTGTCAGTTACCGCAGGAATGCCGGCGAGATGGCCAGCGCCTGGATGGCCTACCAGCTCTCCAAGGGTGGAGCAGAGCTAAGTCTGAATCAGGAAAGCTTACAGCAGTTTGAAAGAGAGGTGAGTGCAAATAACTTTCGTGATGAACATTAAAAAATTGATAATATGTGTGTGAACACATACACTGTAATGTGTGTGTGTGTGTGTGTGTGTGTGTGTGTGTGTGTGTGTGTGTGTGTGTGTGTGTGTGTGTGTGTGTGTGTTTTTATATATATTTAAACTGTTGTATCACCTTGACAAACATGAAAAGTTTTTTTTTTTTGTGATTAGGTTTTAAGGTAAAAACGGAGTCATCTAACTCCCTCTGAAACATATAAATACCTTCTAATTTTTTTCTAATTCAGGATTTAGCCAAGGCCACCAGTAAGATGTCTAAGACCCCCAAGACCCCCAGGACTGTGTCCAGAAGACCAGAACCAGTGATGTACACAGTGGACACTATTGAAGCCGCGTATCCTTCTGTTCTGTTGGCATTTGATAAACTTAACATGCTTTTTCGCCTTAAATTAGAAATGTAAGAAAGATTGGCAAATTGAAGCATAAAATAAAATATATCAGCCATTGGCATTAGTAATTCAAAGGCTAAGGCCATAGGTCCTGTTTTACATTTTTCAGTTAAAAACGTGAAAAAAATGTTGAGTTAGGAAAATAAAAGCATATAAATTATGAATTATTACAAAGGCAGTTTTTCCATTGTTTTAAATAAGCATTTTCAGGCTTGGTTCTTGGTGATAGAGTCAGTGAATCATTCTTGATATTATTCCCCATATAAGCTATGCACCTGAATGTTAATGAAAGGGTTGATTGCCTTAACTGTGTACCAGATTAGAAGAAGAAGATGTAGAGGATCTCCTGGGTGCCTACGGTACGCCAGGTGCCAAGGTGAATATTGAAATTTTTCTCCTTAAAGATAAAATGTAATTATATGATATAAGTTTTATACAATGAATGGCTTACTTCTGTTAAGCTGGATGTTTTTATGTCATTAAGATATCCTCACCCATCCAGCCTACTAATTACTATCATTAATTGTATGATGACTTATGTTCTTTAACCTTTACTCTTTTTAGCAAGGAACTAAAAAACGTCAGCACACCCCAGAGAATGCAGTCAGTAAAAGGTTCACAGGATGGGGAAGAAGTCCTGCTGTTCCTTTCTCTCCTACAACCATGTCTCCTTCTGTGTGAGTCTTCGTCACTTTATCTTAATTTACTGCATAACTGTTTTTAATATTGGTAAGTCTTGAATTACCAAGGTGTTTCTTGTGTGATTTTTCTCTTTTATGTTTGTAGATTTGCTAGTTTTGCTATCAAGTTTTGTGTTTAACTTCTTATTTCTAATCTTTTCTATATGAAATATTATTCTGAAGTAGTATTCTGGAGAAATGATGTGCAAAAGAAACCCTGTGCATGTAGCTAGTGTCATTTTACCTTTAGAATTGATGAAGTTACATTCTGATTTCTTTTGTCAGTAGCTTCTTAACATTTGAGGGTTTTTTTTTCCTACTTATAGACATGGTTTCATGTAATACCACCCGAAAGTTTCAATTTTCTTTATTGATTTTTTTCCTCTTGCAGAGCTGCAACTCCATCTCGTAAATATGGAAGCAGGTCTAATGCAGGGAAAGTTGAATGCACCTTTGGTAATGGTGACCTTCTGAAAAGGTCACAGGGTCAAAGGTCAAGGCCATGCAGTGTGACCTTGTATGATGAAGAACACAGTTTAAAAGAAAAGCAGAAGTATATGTTCCAGAAGTTGACTGAAAAAGCGCATGGTAAATGGACAGAATTTCTTATCATTTTTGGTTAGCAAAAGTAAAGGTGTTTACTACCTACCTGATTTACAGTAAGCATTTTAGAAATAATTATTGTTTGTTTTATCAGTGTTATTTTTATTGCAATTTGTTATGAATTTAGTAATTTTTTTCACTTGCAGTACTCAATGATGGGATTGAGAGTTTGGCTGATCATTTGCAGAAACAGTATGGAATAGAGGAGTTTTCTCACATGGCTCTCCCAGCTCAGGTATGTCGATATGATATTTTCAGTGTTTTTAAGGAACATTACTGCAACATTTTATCAATCTCATTGCTGTCATTTTCCGGGTGTTTTTTTTTTTTTTTCTTTATTATTTTCAGTAACCCAAGCCAAGTATTTAGTCAAGTCTATTAGAAATAATTAGATGTGTTTTGACTCCCCCCCCCCCCCTCCCCCAACACACAACTGGGGATTTTATTTTCAATGATATCATACAATTTATCAGGACCAAGTGACTGTTGTCGGCAGGATATGTTGTGATGGTGATGGCAGACTTAACAAACAGTCGCTACTGCTGGAGGGCTCGCGGCAGACATCATCTGGGAAACAGATTCCTCTTGACGTGTCTGCCATTCAGCAGTTCTCCTTCTTTCCTGGACAGGTATGACAGAGTTATAATGTAAATTTTATTAAATTGTGAAAAAAAAAAAAAAAGATTTGAAATGGATTTATTTGAATTATTGACAGATTCAACTTACTTCATTTGAAGTGCTTCAATTACAATTTTGTTGAGTTAAATAATTTGTTTGCATTTTTAATAGTCTAATTTAACTTTTTGAGATAGCAGAACAATGGATATATCCATTTTTATGTATAAGAAAGTTAATAGATGTGATTTTTTTTCCAGTCCAAATAGAAAGTGCAAATTTCTTTAGCAATTTTCCACTTTCATCGGTTCTTAGACCCCAAGTCATAAGGGCACCAAGTCATTTCTTCCTCCTTCTTACAACCCAAAATTGGTTTTGTATGTAACACAATTTCACATATTCTGATCTGCTTTCAGATTGTAGCTATAGAAGGGTTGAACAGCACTGGGAACAAACTGGTGGCGAAAAAAGTACTTGGGGTGAGTGGAGGGTAATAATAATAACAGTAATGATGATGACTTATTCAGCAAATTATTTAGAGTTCACCTGGGTAAAAGTTAAAGGGATAATAACTCTTCGTATGAGATCTATATTTCACAATAAAAACATTGTGAATAACTCATAGAAATATAATATATTCTGTTTTACCACAAAAACAGCAGTTATAGCTATTATTCTGATATCTGAGCTTGTCTTTAGAGCACATGACGCCCATTGATGGCTATACTCTGTTAAAATCTCTTAAGAGATTTTAACAAAAAACCAAACTTTTTAGAAAAAAAACCAGGGACTAACTTTGAATGTAAAAATGGATTCATTAACCATTGGTAAGTATGGGAAAATTGTTGTTAACTCCAGGAAAATTCATTTTTTGGCCAAAACGAAGAGTTATTATCCCTTTAAGATTTTTACTTTCATTTCATTTAAATTTTTTCATATTAATTATTATGTATATGTAGTGGTTAATGTTGCTACCCCCCCTCCCCCCCACCCCAATGTGTTTTCAAACATTTTTTTTTTTCGAGGTTACCAGATCTTTAAACTTGTTTTACTGTTAGAATTCTTCATTCCAGAGTGGTCCTCTGCCTTTGCCAGATGTCCCTTCACTTGAGGAAGGTATGAAAACACTTGGCTTAAGAAGTCTTGTTATAATTTGTTTAATATTGTATACTTTGTGACTGGGCTATATAGACTTGGTGATGGCACCTGTTCATTTACTTGACGATTAAAGTTAAATAGTTCATTATCATTATCGTCCCTGGAATGCTCTTTAAATTAACTTCTTACTTGGCTGATTTTGAGTTTATTCATTTCCACCATTATCTATACAGACATATTTACATGTATAATCTTCTTTACTTACTGAACTCATGAACACCACGTCTTTAAACAGTACTTATTTGTCACCTGTCATTATAGATCTCCACATAATGATAGCTGCAGGGCCATTTACAACCTCGGACAGCTTGTCGTATGAACCACTGAGAGATTTGGAGCAGAAGATCCACCAGGAGAGACCAGATGTCTGTATACTGGTAGGTGATAGCCTGGGAGAATTGGGATCCCTTGTATTGAGAGCATAGGACATTTTCAGGCATGAGCTTTTTCTGCTGAAAAGCGAAATTCTGCATTTTTTAATTCAATTCTGACGGTTCCTGAGATTCGTCAAGGTTAGATGTTGGGTCCCATGATAAATGTTCATATTTTTTTTTAACCTAGGGCATGTCTGCATTTTTATTATGAAATGATAAAATGCTGAAAAATAAAGGGATAACAACTCTTTAAATTTCACAATAAATATATTGTAAACAACTCCTAGAAATAATAAATTCTATTTTACCACTAAAATGGCAGTTATCACAATTATTCTAGAATCTGTGCTTGCCATTAGACCGTGTGACTACCCTCTGTAATAATCTCTTAACAGTTTATTACAAAAAAAAAAACAATTTTTTTAAATCCATGGACTAACCTCGATTGTCAGAACGGATTCTTTAACTATTGGTAGGAATGGGAAAATTGTCATTTCCCCCTGGATAATCGGTGTTTTGGCCAAAATGAACAGTTGTTATCCCTTTAAGATAAAGGGGTGACAATAGCCCTATAAGTATCAGTGGTATTAGTAGATATCACATTTTAAAGGTGTACATTTGTTAGTTTTTTATTATTCCCAGCAGTTGAGTAGCACCAAATTCTTGGTTTTATTATTTTCAGATTGGACCTTTTGTTGATGCCAAACATGAGGAAATTTTGGTAAGTTGATGTAATACTTCTTTTTACCTTATAACTTTTCAACAGGGACATGCCTTTGAAATCTGATATCATTATTATAGGCCTTGTTTTCTTCAAATAATTGATTCCAACTGGTGATTCCAACAGAGACCTTAGAAAGATTGCTTGTTTCTGAGATAACTATCTTTCAATTTTTTTATCTGAATTTACCATCCTGTAGTTGTTAAATAATTTTTAACGTTTCCTTCTCAGAAAGGGAATATGGAGTGTTCTTATGAAGAGTATTTCAGAACACTTCTGGAGAAGCTGATTAAATCAGTTGACAGGTGAGAATATTTCTTTCTAACATTTTATTTTTTATATTTGGTTTGCTTATCACATAATTCTTTACAAACATAGGCATTAAGCTTCTTCATTCTCTTAAATTTTGAATTTATAGTACAAATCATTGTATGCATTATATGTTGCAAGGGGGTGTTGGATATCATTACTAGTTATATTCTAAGGTCAGCTGCCTTACTAAGGGGATGATTTTTAAAGATGTGCTATATTATTTGCCTTTGAAAGCAAACTGTCATTGAAAGCTAAGGGAAAGAGACCACCATTCCCAACCACAGTCGGACTTTTTCCACACTGTGCTACCGTCTGCCATACTTCACACTGTAATATGAAGACAAATGATGCAGCCCATACCACAATCCCTTAGTCTTTCTATGTATACATACACAGCCAAATGCCAATGAATGAATATTATTTGATATTGGATAAAGTAATGGCTTACTATTTTAGGCTACCTACACAGCTGGTGATAGTTCCGTCTCAGCGTGATGTCCACCACGAGGCAGTGTATCCTCAGCCGCCATTTACATGTGGTCCGAAAAGACAGGTACAGCATAATAGCCTCTTCTGGGCCGTAACATCCCCCTGTGTACTTAGAGCTTATTTCACTACTAATTATTGATGGACTGGGTGCAGTTAGTGATAATTGATATTTTTTAATTCGCTAAATTACAGTTGATATACTTTGTCTAACTTAAGTTGTAAAGTTTTAATTATAATGTGTATGTAGTTTTTAAATAAAAGGTTCATTTTTTATGCAAAATTTATATTGGGTAAAACTAGAAGAAGAAGAAAGCGTTAATTGTTTTTCAAAGTGAGCTAATTTTTATTATTTGTCCAGATTTTACATATGCGATTTATTTATCTATTATTTCCATTTTATTATTTTTGGTAGAAAGTCCATTTTGTGCCTGACCCCTGTACCTTAAGCTTGGACGGGTTAGTGATAGCCATCTCGTCAACTGACATACTGTTTCACATGGGGATTGAAGAAGTTGCAAAGTGAGTTTATATTTTAATATTCTGAGTTTGAACTTGATATATATATAAAGTAATATGTGTCAGAACATTAGAGGAACATGTTTTAATCACCCCGCCATGTTGCCTGAGATTGCTTTAAATGTCCTTTTAAAGAAACTGCTATTTTTGTCCTACCTGTCATATTTTATGATTAATTGTTAGTAAGAATTGTTTGGTCTGACAGGATAAAGGGCATAGGAATGTTGGCTTAAGTTGTAAAGAGGTAGTTTTTTATCAAGAAGATGTGAGGTTTGTAATCGCTTTTAAATAGAGACTGAAATATTTTGTGTTTAAGAAATATTTTAATTACATTCAACTGTTCAGGCAAAAAATCTGGAAAATTAATTTCAGTACAGTATTATAAATGGTGGAATAAAGTGAAAGTGGTCTAGTTATAAAGGATAAGAGAAAGCATTATGAATTAAATCACTGGTACATTTGGCATTTTACACCAATTATATGCCTTAAATATATCTGAGTGACTTAAAATCCTTATTTCAGTGATGGGGCATCTGACAAACTAGGGCGAAATGTCAACCATCTTCTCACTCAGCACAGGTATGTACTCTGCAGCTTGCTTGGATGTGTTTTTAGTTTTCCCGAGATATGTTTATTTTCCTTTTTCAAAATAATCAATTCAGTAACTTAACAATTTTTTGCAATTGAATTAGAAAGTAAAATGACATAATTATGAATGACTATGTTGCACACTCATTTACTGGTAAAAAAACTTTGAGATATCTTGGCCTTTTCTTTAACTGTTTATAATTTATCACACATTTCTGTATTATTTGCCAGTTTCTACCCCCTATACCCACCATCTGATGAGGTAAACATCGACTACGAGCTGTTTGATGGCCACGCCCAGCTGCCTGTGACCCCTCACCTGCTTGTCACGCCTTCCGACCTCAAGCAGTTTATAAAGGTAATTTGTGTCACCCTAGACAAAGAGCCATTTTTCTCTTCAACCCAAAATATTGCCTGAAATCTCTTGAATCTGTGGTCTCACAGAAATGTGGAATAATAGTATATTTAATTTTTTCTTTCATATTGTTTACCAGGAGGTCCATGGCTGTTGCTGTCTCAATCCCGGACGTCTTGCCAAAGGTCAGGTGGGAGGAACCTATGCTACAGTTGCTGTAAGGGCGACCTCTGGTGACGGAGACATCAAACTTATTCAGAATATAGCTGCTCAAATTGTTAGGATATAATGTGAAATGGGAGAAGCCTAGCAAAACTACAAGTGATAATTTTCCCTCAGATTGAGTGTTTATTTCAATCCGACAGGGATTCTCTTGGTAACAAATACACTTTGGCAAAAAATGACCATTTCATGGATAATAAAGGAAAAAGAAAAAGCATTATTTATTGAAAATGAAATATCTTCTCAGAGCAAGATATTCTGTCGTTCTAGTAGTAGGTTAATCAGACTTTTAAAACATCTAATTTTGCTTTTAATAGACAGCTATAAAAGAAGTAGTTAATCTTTTGAAATGTTTGTAGATAAGTCTGATCTTGTCTGATTATTGTAAATATCAAGAGAGCTTATTGTCATGTACTTCATAGAGCTTGTCATGGGGGCCATTTCACTAGATACTTAAAATATATAATTATATGGTAAACTGTGTTTTTGTTTTGATACACCTTTCTAATGAACATTCAACCACTGAAGGCATAAAAATAAATAAAATGAATCAATGTTTTGGTAGCAAGTATTTCCTCAAATCATTATCCTTTATAAATATAGCATCCGAGATAATTGTCCACTAGAGATGTACCCACCCATAGGACGAGTGAAACTCGGGGGGGGGGGGGATGAATTGGTCGAACACGGTTTTGAAGGCTAAAGCACATAAATTGTAGAAAAATGCTGAATAATATATCAAAATTTCATTTTTTTTTTTTTTTTTTTTTTTTTTTTTGCCGTCTTGTTATGAAAATACATGCATTTGTATGAACACCCTCCAGATTTCACTTTCAGTATTTTATATGGTCCTGCCCCAGTTAAATGCGCAGGTGCTCGACAAAAAAAAAGTCGGAATATCGCGAAGTCACCCACACTGGAGAGATAAATTGAAACAATCCTTTGCACACTATAGCATTCATCTGCCGTCTCAAGTTATTTGAAATGTTAGCGGTATAGTATATAATAGTGTAGAGGATTGTTTCAATTTAACTCTGAAGCTCAGGGCGTCTACAGGGTGCGCTAGTTAGACCACGTTGCGCCATGCCTCCCTACGCCCTTCACGCTTCAGTACTAAAAAAGGTACATAGCTGGAACTTTTTGCCGCGCAGCGACGCTGTTGTTTTCACCGAACGCCTCCCACCGTATGACGTCTACTTGCAAAACCATTGCTGGGATATCGACGTCAAAAGTTGTAAAATGGTGGCAACTGCACGGATTTGACACCTCTTCTACACTGTCGAAAAGTTAATGAATCATTGTGCACAGTGGCATAGCACGGGCATTCACTGCAATTGAAATAAGCAGGACCAAAGATGGGCCTCTCCTCTTTCATTATATATCTCTCACTATATACATGCAGAGTAAATAAATATTTCTTTTATCATTATGCATCATATTCACAAACCTAAAGCACTTGGTGAAACGAATATCGCTTGTAAAAAGTAAGCTTTACAATTTCCATATTTTTTGTTTTCATTACTCTGCTTGTTCTATTTTAAAACAATTAAAACAAACCTAGTTTGTATCTGCTCTAACGTTGTATTTTTACGAGAAGAGGTGGTGTACCAAATAAGTGTAACCGCTCATTCGACTGAAGCCTAGTGGGGAAAATGGCATCAAATATTGACACCAGTAAGTATTTTTAGTGCTGAATATCGATCGTTAATTCTTTGAAGAAGTTGTTTTTATTGAGGCATGCCGACATATTGGAGTGTCACTACGATGTACATACATTTTTATAACTTAGTTAACATGCCTTGTAGAGGCTAGATTCAGGGGCGGATTTAGGCCGTCTTCTGGGTCTTCCAGAAGACGGTCAGATTTTCAAGTTTACCTTGACGGGTATCTAATTTTTTATCTGTCGGAAGACGGTCAAAATGGAGGATGGATCAACAAAGATAACTTGGAAGACTGTCAGAAAATAGCTCTGTATCCGCCCCTGATATTTGTAGCGATACAAAGACGTCCGCGACCTTGCACATCGTTGCCAGAGATAGGCCCTATTTGTCTACTTGAACTGTTTTTTAATAGATTTGTCTTGAATTCAGTCAATTTTACTTAATGTCTCACAGAAATTGACGTTAATTGCAATTACATGCTGTAAAAAATCTTGACAAGTGTTATAAAACCACTGAAACGTTTCGCCCATCCTATACGTATTGCAACTTAGTGGTTAGTGCACGTGCTTGGGATATCGCCTATAACATGTCGGCTTCTGTATATCTAACAGCACCGCACTTGCTTGTCCATTATTATTTCTGGCCACTCTCTCTGCCATATCTCGCAAAAAAGGCGTGACTTGGTTTAACGCTTACTCACGACACTCAAAAGCCTCTTGGACTTGGTCGATTCCCATACTGGTTGATTAATACCGTCATTGATACATTTTTCATAGCATATTATGGTGCAATTGATAGACCTACTAAATGTACCTAATGTGATTATTATGCAACGTCGTTGATCTAATGTTTTTTGTTTGTCTTATCCCTCCCATCACCCTTACACTAGGACTGCATTCAAACGTATTTAGATCGATCCATCTAGATCGACCTAACTCCCTAGGGGTTCACGCTAAATTGCTGTCAGCTCAAGACGCTTCTAAAAATGTCTGTCACGCCTACAGAAGCAGCTAGGGTAAAGATAATTACCCCCTTACCGCTTTACTAGGCGTGACAGACATTTAAGCCGGTCAAGTTGATAGCAATTTAGTGAGACTCCCTAGGGGAATAGATCGATCTAAATATCTGTGGGAATGGTAACTAAAACACAACCAATTAGCACATACGAAGAAGTTCTGCATGTGTAATACTGCCAGCTGCAGTCATGGGTTATAACCTGTTTTAATCATGCTTTTAAAAATGACGGCACAGATATCTTGGGCCTACTGCATTACCACTTTCTCTCTCATCATGGGGGACCATAAAAGTTCTGTCTAATAATTTAACCTCTTATCACCTTCAAACATTTGACTTACGCATATTGCTCAAGTCTCCAGTGTCGTATTTTTTTTAGAATTAGAATTATCCTATTAGAATTGTTCCTTGTGGATGTGCAGGACTCACTGCTATGATGGATGTTTGTTTACAGATAGGTTTTGTAGATTCCGTTTCGCTGCTCTTCTGTTGCTCGTGCCCTTTTAGCCCTTAGATTTTATCTGTCATCTATTTTCTTTTTAATTTTAAATTGAACCAATAGTTCGCATTCATTTCTTCTTATCATTTATGATTTTATTCAATTTGAGCTTTGAAGCTTGCATTCATTAGGGCTATACACATGTAACTGTCAAACAAATGATGCCAATTGTCAGTGTTATTTTCTTAATTGCGTCTTTAGGAAACCGCATTCTGATAGTACTGGTAGCAGTGTGTGCAATCGTTGCCGTAATAGCTATAGTTATAGCTGTAGTGGCAGTATCGAGATCCTCGACCACTCCAAACATCACCATCCAAGGTGACCAATCGACAACAGGTGGCGGCACCTCTGGACAAGGATCGTCTGCTGGAAGCTCAAGCTCAGCAGTCTCATCATCTGGAGGACGGATCTTTACGATTGCCATAGGGCATGACTGGGGCGCTCACGAATATATGTAGGTAGATTTTTCTGTAGAAAAAAGTTATCTCTGCCGATAAAGTTCATTGGCATATCTAAAGTCATTTCTTATGAGAAAGACATTTTAATCAACACACTGTGGTTTCTATAAAATTAGCAATCAAAGACTTAATTTTCACGTGCTAACATTCCTATCCATAACACATTGCTGTATTGTTCCTATTTCAGAGACACCTCTGGCTACTTGGCAGGCTTTCATTTTGATTTAATCGACGCAGGTAAATCGACATTTCATTTTCATCAATATGTTAAGTAATAATTGCATTTCAAATAATTTGATCACTGTTTGCTCCATCCCCATCTGATGCTCTGCCACTCATTAAAATAATTTGTCAAATGTCGCTTGTTGACATATACTACAACATGCAAGTTGATGTGTTAAGCCAAAATGGTAATCTTCCGAAATAGTCTCAAGTCTCGCAACTAAACATAAAATCAAGCGAGATTTCTAGGGATTTGGAGGAGAACAGTCACAAACAATGGCAGACTAGCTTGTATAGGGAAACAAAGAAAAGATAACGGAATTTATCCACGGATAATTTCACTTAAGTTTTTGTTGTCTTTTGCACAACAGTCCCTGTGTGTACAGAGTATTCACATTTGTATTATGTAGGACTAGAAAGAAGACATTACCGGCGCACAGAATTTCACCCTTTTGTAAAAAGCTGAGCCCCAGCTCACGCGGGTTTTGTACATTTTCTAATCTTGTGTATCGTCATCCATTACTGACAGCCTCGGTTTAGACAGGCAGGCAATTAAAAAAAATATTGTAGGTAACATAGGTAACATACTGGGTCGACATAGGCCTATTAGTGCATTTTATCAGATAGGGTCTACATATTATAAAATCGTGTCTTTTTAATTTTGGAATACTGATATCTTTTAGTTTGCACCGAGGCTGGCATGGACTGTCGTACTGTATGGGACAAGTACGTCAATTGTTGGGACTCCACCCCAGGACAACCCTCACACGGCGGCCAGGGTACGTGACGTGTGTATGTGTGTGTGTGTGTATGTGTGTGTGTGTGTCAGCAAAAGATAAAGACAACAACTTCGTCACATAAATATCACTTATTGCAATGAAAAATACAAATTTATCCCCATTTTTTTTTTTTTCAAAAATGAATGTTTTTTGTCTTGAAGAAAAATTACCTTTTAGTTGTTTGGGAATCGACATTGCCCATGTAAGTTCTGTCTGACTACGTATATTCATGTTCTCAAAATATTTCTGAAGCATAGGGTATGCGTTGGGGCAGCAGTTTGTTTTCTATCATTTATATCAACAATATTGGGGAATATAATTTAACCTTAACCCTAAATAGACAAATATGACAAGCGCTTGGGGCACTTGGTATTCAATATGTGTTCCAGTATATTATTCAATCTTTGTTCATTGCGCAAAAGAGGCTGCGAAATTCGAAGTAATATTACTGATAATTTTTTTTTACAACCAAAACATTTCAGGTTTGATGGGTCGTTGGTATGATGCTTGCACCGGCTGGTTTCCAACCATAGGTAGGGTTCAGGTGTTCAGCTTTTCTTCACCATTCCTCAAACCCCCAACCAGCTATTTTTTTACGAAGACTGGGAACGCTGCTTCGTTTTCATCCAGAAATGTAGCTAACAAGAAAATCGGTAAGACACATACAGTATTATGTCGATAAGCATTACTATACTGTATTGAGAAAAAAGATGTTGACGATATTTTAAGTGTTTCAACAATAAAACGTCGACAGCTCACAGTGTTATGTTCTTCAAGTTACAGTCTGTTTCTGTAATAACTGTCAGTTATACTTTCTCCAAACTACAAAGGGGCAAGTTGGACCCCCATCAAGTCTCTTTAATAAAGTTACTTTTAAAAGATGCTAAATTATTTCATTTGGACTCACTGCCGACGTTTTCTTAGCACCGTTGGATACGGTCACTTCACAAATTGATGTGATCAATTCTTTTACCCCATAGTTACTTAGTCATAAAAAAAAAATGGGGGGCCAACTTACCCCGGGGTCCAACTAGCCCCGGTCCCCCCTACTGTATTCACTCAGAAGATTCATATAGAGACTGCTAAATCACCCGTAGCCGTCCCTTATGAAGTTGTCTTGTTAGTCTTGTTTAGTTTTTCTTTAAATAAATCCGTGTATCATATAGATTACCTGTATCAATGTATTACCATTGTATTGTCATTCAGGTAGGTAATAGAAATAGTAATATAAAATAGAAAATTAATCTATTTGATTATTCAAGGTTTCATTGATGGTTGGGCTAGTGACGAGAAATGTCTGGCCAGATGGATTGACGTCACGGGTCAGGACAATATGACCATCGTCCACGTTAATAACCCTGCAGATATCGTTGCCAAGTTGAAAAGTGGAGAAGTAAGATATATAGCGTATTCCATTCCGATCTTGAAATGTAGAAAGTGTTCAGTGCTCTTGAGACATTGCAGATAAAACGGAATTTGACTTCGTCATATATTACAGGAGAATTGACATATTTAAATTCATACAGTATGCCTACGATGAGGAGAATGCTACACAATCATGTTTGGTGGAAACTAAGAAACCGTTCCCAGAGCCTATCTATCTCCACGGGGATTCTCGCTCAATTTTAGATGCCTGTCACGTCTACTGAAGCAGCTAGGGGAAAGTTATTTATCGTTTAGCAGCTTTAGCAGGCGTTCCAGACATCTAAGCCGCTTAAACTGAAAGCATTTTAGCGTGAAACCCCTTAGACCCCTCTGTTAAATCGATTTAGGTATGGGATCCTAGTCTTAATCTACTCTTTTTTTTCACAAATAGATAGAAGCGGCCTTCGTGTCTGCCTTAGACATGGCAGACTATGTATCCGAGGTTGAACAAGTCCCCGGGGCTGGGTTTTCTTGCATGTTGTCCGGCATTGGGATGATGACTAGGAAAGACAACGACTTCAACTCAAAATGGAACGCGGGATTCAACAAACTGGTCTCCAGCGGCAAGTTTAAGAAATTATGTGATGCTGCCGCTACAAAACACGGTGAGTCACATGAAAACAGCTCTAAAAGCATGATTCTTCAAACTCGGGATAACAGCTTAGATGTTGACATTGGATAGCTTTTCTAATTAAAATGTGAAAAACGACGACCACAGATGTTAGATGTTACATATAGTTTTCTAATGATAAACATGATTAAAATCCAGTCGGCAATAAGTAGTCTCACATAAAAATTGAACAGAAGAAAATCCTCACTGAACGGAACACACTCGAAAACAGGCGAAATGAAATTGAAATTGAAATGTCATTTCATACAACGTTATTTCGTCGCAATACTGTATGTTGGGCGAAGGTTATCACTTTTATAGTTTTACCTGTAAGTTATAAAACTTTTTGTAGGTTCTCGTGGTTCCGTGACCTGCGTCGATGGCTAGAAATACCATGAAGATATCACCAAGAGCGGGAAAGAGACTGGAAAAGATAGATTACAGAAAGAAAAATACTAACTGACAATTAAGACCCATCAGAAAGTTCAGTTCCTATTGTTTTTTGTTTTGTTTTTTTTTTTTTGCTGAAGACGGCCGTGGAATTTTCGGACAGTGTACAAAGATTTCCACATAAGAGAGAAAAAAAGAACAAAACACAACTCAGATATACAAAACCCATAACTCTTTGTCGTGATCTTTGACTAACATATAAAGATGGGATTCTTTGAGCATGGTACAATTTTAACCTGCTTTTAATATCCATCAAAATGCAAAAATAAAGTCCGTTGGTGTAAAACCGAATGTTTCTCGGTCACCATACTATTCGAACAGAGAAACCCTAAGACAAATACAATTGAAAGGATCTACATGTACCTGTTCTCACCTGACACAACATCAATCCTCTCTGGAGTCTTAGGATTGTCGACTTGTGAATATTTCTAAAATTTCTAACTTATAACAAAGTACTAATTCAACAAAAATGTGAACATTTTTTATCATATTGGCGTAATTTTGATTTGTTCCATGATTTCCACTGTTTTTTTTCACCATAGTACCCTCCAATATGGAAAGAAATAATCGGCAATTTATAAGTGATACAGTAGCTATGCAAATTGCATAAAATGTTTGTGTCGCTGGCGTGATTTTATTGTCTATTTCTTGTTAAATGACAAGAACTCATTTTCATTATGTCACAATATCTGTATTGAAGGGACGTTTGTCCTCATATAGAACTAAGATATTTTCCAACAACAAAATATTTCAAAATATTTTTATTCAATTTTAGGAGAAGACTGCAAGCCTTATAGGCTGTTTTGTATGTATTCTGGAGAACAATTTTCTTTCTTCTATTATTTTGTATTAAATGCTCAAAACTGTCTTATTAAAACAAACAACGCTTGTGAAAAATAAACATAACAATTATAACATGTTTCTTTTTATTAATTTCTATTAATCACTAATAGTGTTCTTTTCGGCTTGCAGTTTCGGACCACAGGTAAATGGCGGCTGAGGATACTCTGCCTCGTGGTGGATATCACGCTGAGACGGAACTATCACCAGCTGTGTAGGTAGCCTTACACCCCATTTCCAAAGATTAGATCGACCTACTTTAGATCGACCTAACTACCTGGGGGTTCACGCTAAATAGCTGTCAGCCGGGCGGACACATAAGTTAATTACCCCCTTACAGCTTGTAGTAGGCGGGACGGACATTTAAGTCGGATCATCTGAAAGTAATCTAGTGAGACTCCCCACGGGATAGATCGATCTAAAATCTATGGGAATAGAGCCTTAAACAGTTAACCATTACTTTATCTAATAGCAAATAAAATTCATTCATTGGCACTGTACGTCTAGAAAGACTACATGATTGTGCTTTGGGCTGGACTGTTTGTCCTGATATTGCAGTGGGGAGTATGGCTGGAAAAGTCCAATATCAGAGTGGCAGTCCCTAGCACAATGTGGACAATTAAAGTCCGACTCTGCTTGGCAGTGTATCCTCAGCCGCCATTTACCAAATGACACCGTTTGCCCTCTAAAAATACCAAATTTTTAGGGCCCTTCAGCGGGCCCCGAGCCCCAAGCCAAGGTTTTGCATCAGAGACCTGTCATTCCTAAAAAGAAATGGACCCCCTTCCAATAATCTTGGATCCGCCCCTGCAGGGTGCGCGAGTTAGACCACGTTGCACCATGCCTCCCTACGCCCTTCACGCTTCAGTACTAAAAAAGGTACATAGCTGGAACTTTTTGCCGCGCAGCGACGCTGTTGTTTTCACCGAACGCCTCCCACCGTATGGCGTCTACTTGCAAAACCATTGCTGGGATATCGACGTCTAAAGTTGTAAAATGGTGGCAACTGCACGGATTTGACACCTCTTCTACACTGTCGAAAAGTTAATGAATCATTGTGCACAGTGGCATAGCACGGGCATTCACTGCAATCGAAATAAGCAGGACCAAAGATGGGCCTCTCCTCTTTCATTATATATCTCTCACTATATGCATGCAGAGTAAATAAATATTTCTTTTTTCTATTATCATTATGCATCATATTCACAAACCTAAAGCACTTGGTGAAACGAATATTGCTTGTAAAAAGTAAGCTTTACAATTTCCATATTTTTTGTTTTTATTATTACGCTTGTTCTATTTTAAAACAATTTAAACAAACCTAATTTGTACCTGCTCAAACATTGTATTTTTACGAGAAGAGGTGATGTAGCAAATAAATGGAACCGCTCACTCGACTGAAGCCTAGTAGGGAAAATGGCATCAAACATTCACCAGTAAGTATTTTAGTTCTGAATATCGATCGTTAATTC
Source organism: Lingula anatina (assembly GCF_051362555.1). Taxonomy (NCBI): domain Eukaryota; kingdom Metazoa; phylum Brachiopoda; class Lingulata; order Lingulida; family Lingulidae; genus Lingula; species Lingula anatina. The sequence goes on from NC_141768.1 coordinate 48,089,290, forward strand.
TCTGAAGAAGATGATATTATGAGTGTCACTACGATGTACATAAATTTTATACTCTATGATGACATGCCTTGTAGATATTATATTTGTAACGATACAAAGACGTGCTCGACCTTGCACTTAGAGATATTTGTCTGCTTGAACTGTGCTTTGAAATAGTCTTTAACTTCTAAAACTGTCTTGATATCAGTCAATTTTACTTAATTTATCACAGAAGATGTTGTTAATTGCAATTGCTTGGTGTAAAAATATTTGACAAAAGCTATAAAACCACTGAAACGTTTCGCCCATTCCATACCTATTACAACTTCGTGGTAAGCGCACGTGCTTGGGATATCACGTAAAATATGTTGGGTTCTATATATTGTACGCAACCACACTTGCTAGTCTACTAGTAGAGTCGTCACTCCTATAGGCCCAATAGTCGAACCTTGCAATGTTCTTTCCTGCAAACCTTTTTTGCTGAAAAGCATTTTTCAGGCCGAGAAAGGCAAAATTAGCTTGGCTGCTACTTCCGAGACATTGAGCATTTTTCAATATGGCCGTCAATTTATGAGGAAAAATAGGAAAACGACCAAAAGTAGCCTATGGCTAACAAAATATCATAATGAACAAAAATAATTAAGGGAGATATGATTTTGATAATACTAAATACGCAAAAAAAAAACGAACTAATTTTGCCGCTTTTTTACATTCTGCCATATGTTTTGACCGCCATTCTGGCTTTTTTGCCGAAAGTTACACACTTAAGTGTATTCACTAGTCCTGCTGTGCTCTTCTGATAGGGTAAACGTTCAAAAAAGCTCTTAATAAGTAAGCTTTACAATTTCCATGTCGTTTTTCTATTTCTTCTCATAAATTGACGGCCATATTGCATTTCAGCAAAAAAAAAAGTTTACAGAAGAAAACATTGCAGGGTTAGCGTTCTGGCTATTCGACTATTATTTCTGACCATTCTCTCTTCTATATCTCGCAAAATTTCGCTTAGTTGAACGCTAAAGGTCTCTTGGTTGATTTCCATTACCGTCATTGATGCACAACTGCTTGTATCCTTTTTGTTTATATTACCCTTCAATTTGCTTGCTGCTTGTTTTACGTTGTCTGGCTCATTTCATTCCTAGTCTTCTTTAACGTGCTAAGTTTCTTAAAATATATTCAAACATTTGCATGTATAAATCAACATTAGCATGTATAAATTAACTCCACCTGGCCTGGAAGGACTGCGTCGTGCACCCTTCCCTAGAGCTCATCTCCACTAATGATGGTTTTGAATTATTAAAGATGCATATGAAGTCAATTTTTGCCACAAAAACGGACCAAATGCCAGCATATAGTTTCAAATAGTATCACCAGGAGAATTACCAAAAGACATTGTTTGATATTACCCGAAAAATATTTGAAATGATTTGCCACGCCTACTTATGGTACTTGGAGACGCTTAGCTACCGACAAGTCCCCATATATATTTGCAATGTTTTCCTGTGCTAATTTATTATTCCATATATTCAATTTGTGAAACATTTATACATAATTATCTAACCCATCTTCCTCTGTTTCTTTCCAATTTCACTTCAGTTTTACTCGTAGCGTGATTCTTGCATACCAATACTAAAACATCTTAGTCTCTAGTCCCCCCCTTTTTTGTCTCTAGTAAATACCTTGGACATTGAGGGAAGTAATAACCTTAGCACAAATGTCTTATTTGCACCGCGTCCTTCATTAAATACCTTTTTACCGACCTCGCACCAACCCTTTACTACATCGCGCCTAATAGAATATACTAAATCACCTTTGTATTCTGTTTGTGGAATGCTGGTACCTGGTTTAGGACACGTATATAATACATCACCGCAACAGGTCCACGCAAAGGAGAGAGAGAGAGATTTTGCGCGTAGGTATACACGGGCGCATCTTCATGCCCTTCAAATTTGGCTTGAAAACATCTGCTTTGTAGACCAACTTAGCCTTCCATTTGAGTAAAACTGAAATTGGGTCTAAAATTGTTATTTTTGCGAGTTATTGTGAATATATATCTCCACGTCCACGATTCTGTATAACAACATTGGGACACAGGCATCAAAATTTCAACTTGGCGCCGATCTTGTGAGTACGTTTTCTGCTTAGATAATGCATCCTATTTTGCTTTATATTCATGAAGTTTGTAAATGTAACCTTAAACAGATATAGAATCATCAGGGAAAAATACACTTAATTTCACATAGTTGGGAAAGCACGATGCGATCCTGAATCAACAGTTGAGCAGCGATGACATGAAATCATTTTTCGTGAATTACACATTAAAGTGAGTGCTGGATATAGCTTATTTAATTAGTCTCATTTAATATTCATGTGACCGGGTCATTACGTCAACAATGGAAATCTCTACCCTCTACCAGGGCGACAGATTGATTTTTCACAGATATTCACAGATATGTCTCTAGATAAATAGACATAGTCATTTTGTTGTGATCATTTTGGCAAAAAAAAAAAATGTCCACAATAATAACTGCGGTCCTGGCAGAGGGTAGGAAATCTCCACTACTAACGCCGCAGTCCGTGGGCCGAATCTGCATGGGGTAACGAAACTACACTGTAGCTGTGGTTTCGCTATCGTACGCGTCTGAAGGAAACGAAACAGCATCGGTTCATTACATCTGTCCACGTTCAGATGACAGGATTTATTTACACATTGTTCTTTTATGAAAAGCAGAATGTATTTCAGGCGTTTAAATCCCGAAATTGAACGATTTGTATAGTTCACGTGTATGGGAGATAATACGTTGTACTGAAGTTGAAAACAATGGTAATACACAAAAGCACGTTTTATTCACCCATCCAAATGCGACGAAGAGCAATTTTGTTTTTTTTTTTTTTTCTCTCTCTACTGTGTGAACCGTAAATGAACAAAAAATACTGTGTGAACAAAAAATTGACATACTATTCTGAGAGCTGCAAAACAGACTGGTATCTGTATCCCAGATTTAAGCCCTATTTTAGTGTCATTTTCGGCTAAGAATTAAAAGATTTAAAACACACAACAATGTTTGGAAACAGAATTGATTGTTGTAATAAGACAAATGCATCCCCTTTCACATGAAAGCACCTACATTGTAATTCAACATATACCAATATTTTGACAGACTTTCAAATATGATAACCTAACCCATTGCTGTTACCCAGTATCGTGAAAGTGCATATATACAGACTTGACATTTAATATGGAATATTTTTTTCGAAACAATATTTTATCAGTTTTTTCCTATTTTGCTAACTGATAAATAAAAATAAGGATTAAAATCGCGTTTTAATAACTTTAAATTACCTCTTTGATGTCATTGTGACATCAGTTCATTAATGGAATTCGCCAGAGAAGCAAACAAAAACACGTTGCCTATTCTATGTCATACGACTCCTATTAAAAGAGATATTTTAGATCTCCATATTTTCCAAATTATCGTCTGTAAAAGGGTAATACCTTCCACAAAAGACCCTCATGTCAGTTGCTAGTCACAGTAATGGTCGTTGTTACGCCTGGCCTCTTCGTGGCTGTTGCCAGCGCTCTCAAGCGGCAAGGCATTTCTTGGGGGTAGGGTTTAAGAGTTCAATCTGGAATAACATTCCAGGCATCGGTCTAAAATTGTCCAATCTGGTCCAGTTTTGTTGTAGGACATGTAGGCAGTTGATTGGTGAGTAATGGTCTACCGAAATATTGTCTATGTGGTTCAAATGTGGCGATTTTGATGACCAGGGTAGCTGCTCATTCCCTTGGTTCTGTAAGTTATCTGCTATTAAAAGTGCTCTGTGTGAACCTGCAACCTCATCGTGCAACCTAGAATTGTTCCTAAGGTGCCCCCTATCAAATGATAGTCAAGTGGTTCCGAGATTATTCCTTTATTTGATCTGGTTCAGGTTTTCGTGGATGACTACCGTTGGTGTTTTGGCACCAATGTGGAATCTACTCCAAATACTGACGCTGTCAATCATCCTTGTCACTTTAGACCCGGCATATGCTTTGTCGTAGGCCTCTTCTGGATATCTGTAAACTCTGTTTTGACTAATTGGGCGGTACAGGTGAAATCTGACCTCAATAAAGAAAGCCACGCAGTTTCAGTGTTCTACCCAGAATCGTTCATGGCCCCCAATTCATTAGAGAAACAGACGACGATGTTTTGCTGTATACAGTGGGTACCTCGGAGGTCATTTTGTGTTCTTACCTGCTAAAACCAGTTTAGTGTTCGCTAAGGGCTTTGAAAAATGCATTTTAGTGGCAATTTACCCCTCGTTCTGAACAGACTAAGTGATTTTGTTGAGTTGCAGCAGCGTATACCGAAAGACAGTGGGTCCTGTACCCTGTAGGTAAAATTTTGAACATTGGGGGTCACCTCTGTGTAGGTACATCAGTCTGGGCATTACTCTATAAAACTGTGGGGACCGTTCCGTTTGGCGCTATGATCTGTCTGGTTATGTCTGTCTTTTTCGCGCCATTCTGCCTTAGATTAACAAATTTGTAATGCACTACTTGGCTCATTTTACGCACTGCAAAACTGACCGCTTGCATGCAACATTTCAAATTCTTCTATGCAGTAGTTGCCGAAATATGGATATTTTTTGACAGAACCAAGCTTTGCCTAAGCCAAGCTTTGATCAGCCCAAAGGAACACTACCCAATTAAATCACTGCAAATTACATAATGTAGCAGCGCAACAGGCATGAAAGTCAGTTAATTGGTAGTGACACACCTGACTGCACACTTTTACATTCACAAATCTTATATGAGATCGGAGTTTTTGAAAAAAGAACGTATTTTTACCTAGGTATACCTTCGAAACTGAAATATTCCATATTAAATGTCAAGTCTGTATATATATATATATATATATATATATATATATATATATATATATATATATATCAAAGGCCCGGATCAAATCTAATCCTATGCATAAAAAGCCCAGACCCCATGTTTATAACGCCCTGGCTGGGCCCATTCTTTATGGTGTCTTTGTATTGTTAACAGCATAATGAACAAGTTAAATGACCAAGTAAATTGGCCAAGCTGCCAGTTTGTTTGTATGGCATGTGCAGGGGATGTCTTAGATCAAGGCACATATTATGATACTTACTAGTACAGGTGTGGCAAATGAGATATACTTGTATTTCATTACCTGTGATTTGTAAAATACATCAGAGGATGATACTTTTAAAGATGTTTAATGTTTAAAGAAAAGACATGTAGATTGATTTAGTAACATTTACTAAGGTGGGCTTCATTTGTGCCTTGATCTAAGACAACCCCTGCACATGCCATACAAACAAACTGGCAGCTTGGCCAATTAACTTGGTCAATTAACTTGGTCATTTAACTTGCCCATTATGCTGTTAACAATGCAAAGACACCATAAAGAATGGACCCAGCCAGGGCGTAATAAACATGGGGTCTGGGCTTTTTACGCATGGGACTAGATTTGGTCCGGGCCTTTGACACACACACACACACACACACGCACACACACACACACATATATATATCGTATTCATGTTACGGAAGTAAGAGGAAGTAAGAGATAGAAAAGTGGACAAAAAGATAATAAAAATAAAAGAAATACCTGCCTGCAGTTTATCATGTTAATTTATATTGTAATTCTTTTATTGAGACAGTGTGCCTATATCACGTTGTACCAACGCCAGGGAAATGGTTCTATTTTAAGGCGACAATAAGTCCTTTCTCCTAATTGTTTCATGCACCAAGCTGTCTAGCTTAATTTTCTTCTTCAGAGTTGATAACATTTTCTTAACCGACCTTTGAGGCAGACATTTGAAATCATGGAAGGTAGCACTGCCCCTGGAGGTAACTTAGACATTGTTCGATAAATTTGCACTATGCATTTTAAAAGCGATGGCTGACATTGATCTTTGCACTCAATAATGGTATCAAAGCGGTGTTCGTAGGTGTTCAGGTCAAAGAGAGATTTGAGAAACCGATTCTGCGATTTTACCCTCTAATCACAAGGAGGGCGTCGTGGATAAAATGACATTTGTGTAAATGCAGTTCAGTGAACACTAAATATGTATCTGTTATCCAACACATGTTCGTAAAGGCAGGTATTAATGTTATTTTTCCACTTCTGCCTTCAGGAAACCGTTATTTGATAATAATTGTAGCAGTGTGTGCAATTGTCGCCGTAGTAGCTATAGTTGTAGCTGTAGTGGCAGTGTCGAGATCCTCGACCACTCCAAACATCACCATCCAAGGCGACCAAACGACAATAGGTGGCAGCACCTTTGGACAAGGATCGTCTGCTGGGAGTTCTGTTTGGAGCTCAGCCTCATCATCATCTGGAGGACGGATCTTCACGATCGCGACAGGGCATGACGTTGGTATTTATGAATATCTGTAGGTAGACTTTTCTGTGTTGAAATTAAATACCTGCCGATGCAAATCAGAAAATCAGATAGCGAATAGTTATGCTTATGCAGTATCCCCAAAAGCAATTTTGACTCTCAGTGTTTATCTCAATTCAATGTGGTGGCAACTGTGATCAGTGTTTCTGTCATTCAAGCAAACATTTTTTCAGTGTTCTTTAAAGAAATTCAAATTCATTCAATGTTGAGGACTGGGGTCATTTCAGTCATTAAGAATTAATTATTAGAACGGTAATCAAAACCACAAATCAATTTATTTAGAAAAACATGTTTGGGGACAAATAATACATACGGCCGATACAGGGTAAGTATGTATATTGAACAACAAAAAAAAAAGATTTTTCAATAGTTTTACTTCAGAAACTAGAAAAGCGCTAGGAGACTGCAGACCTCCGTCAACAAAATTCAGTTCTCATTTTAGTATTTATTATTGATCAATTTATCAAAGGATTGACTAAATTCTCATTATTGATTTATTAAAGATGCATACAAAGTCAATTTTTTTGTCACAAAAACCAACCAAATGCCAGCATATAGTTTAAAGTAGTATAACTAAGAGAATTACCAAAAGGCATTGTTTAATTTTACCCGAAAATGATATTTGAACGGATTTTTCTGCTGGCATTCTAAGCTGTATGTCAATGGGGCAGGAAAGTAGGTCGCGAAAGTAGGTTAAATTTACAACCAAAAACTTAAAGAAAGGAGCAGTCTTTTATGGCTGATCGAGTGATCTTTTCAGTTTATCCCTTGGCATGTCGAATTTATTTGAGTCATATAAGAATCTAGTAGAAGAGGTTTACATGTGTCACTGGGAATCCACGCTCCACTGATGCTCGGTTCGTATGTACCTTTAACTGATTGATTTTTTTCATGAAAATCTTTCCAAAACTTTTTCGGGTGATATTTCTAACAGATAGACATGCGTTATGACTTAACTAATTAATTGATCAATGGATCACAAAATGTTATTTTTGTTGCCCGTTCCTTTCCAGATTATGAAATATTAATCACAACTTTTTCCATATTGTTAACAGACAGAGAGACAGACAGACAGATATAGACTCTACAAGCTGACAGACGGACTAAAAAATTATAAACTTTACCTATTATATTGGCGTACAGGTGCAAGAATGTTCCATTAAGTTTTTAGTTACTGCTTTGTTTCATATTGAGAAAATTTATTTTTATGAACATAGCGAGGTTTCTCGAAAATTAGCAATAGAGACTAGGATGGTCTAACTGAAACAAATATTGTCACCTCTGAAACTTGTAATCACATATATAGGCCTACCTATGATGTTTTTTTTTTATTTTCAGAGACACCTCTGGCTACTTGGCAGGCTTCCATTATGATTTAATCGACGCGGGTAAACCAACATTTCATTGCTATCGACATGCTAATGGTTTATTGCAGTTTTCAAGAAATTTAGTCGATGATTAAATTTCAGTCGTACACTGTATCGCCCACTTTGCAATACAACAACTTAGTTAAATTTGTTCGTTGACAAATTATTCAAGTTGATATGTTAGGTCTAAATTGCAAGCACACAATCTTAATGTGTCCTAGCTTGAACTTGACCTTTGACTTACTGCACTCTGAAATTTCCTAGAACTTACATCTCCAAAACTCAGAAATATAAGCATAGGAAATCATATATTGGGCATCTTAATGTGACCTTAAATTTGACCTTTGACCTACTTTTCCTCATCAAATGCACTCTGCATATTTGCCCGCCCCAAAATTCTCCACAACCAAATCAGATACAACCATACCATTTTTAAACATTTCACAGTGTGTACGGAGGCCGGTATGGACTGTCGTACTGTATGGGACAAGTATAACAACTGCTGGGACTCCACCCCAGGACAACCCTCACACGGCGGCCAGGGTACGTGGGTTGTTTTCTAGATTTCTCATTGACAGCGCCATTTGTTTTTTCTCAAATTCTTCAGAACAATCGTCGTACCTTCGCAGAAAGCTATAAAAGCGACAAAAGATATTGTTCAACAGAACTCTATCAAAAGTTGACCTTGAACAAAACCTTTGGCCTACTTTGACAAAGTTTTTTTGAGTGAAACTCCACCAAATAAACAATATTTGCCTGTTTTACAAAAACAAACAGATATTGCTAATTTTTATACTATTGTCTTAATTCAGTGAATAGCACGACTTTATTCTAATCCAAAATATTATGAAATATTACAAAATATTATAAAAAGTTAGTCTGAACAAGATAACCTTATGGATATTTTGGAATCAACATTACCCTTGTAAATATTGCCTACCAACATGATTGTAGAGGTTGCCTTCAATCACATTTCAGGATTGATGGGCCGGTGGTACGATGCTTGCACCGGCTGGTATAGAACTATAGACAGGATTCAGGTGTTCAGTTTCACTTCGACATTCACCAAACCCCCGTTCAGCTATTTGTATGTCAGGACGGGCAACGCTCCTTCGTTTCCTTCCAGAAATTTAGCTAACAAGAAAGTCGGTAAAAAAACATTTATTGGCAAAGCTTATATCTCTGATACTTATAACTGTATTAAACAGAAACTGAGATGAACAATTTTGTGTCCATGATATTGTCAGTTTTTCATAGAAGTATTCCATTCGCACGGTGTAAATATAACCACTTAGTTACAATGATGTTTTTTCCAAACAACAGAAACTATACTCAGTAAATTCAGGCAGTTGTTTATGATCTTGTAAGTTTTTCACCAAGAATTTCATCAGTACTTACTGACATACAAACTGATTGCCTCATGCAACAGATGAACTCGGCAAATTCAAGATATTGCTTCAAATGCAATTGTTTTTTTCCTGTTGTAAGAAACTGACATACAGGAATGGTTGTTTGAAGAGATTATTATTGCAGCTTGGTTTGATTTCTCTTTGAATAAGTCCTTGTAACAGAGTTCGTGCCATGCAGCAAGTGTCAGTGTATAACGTCACCCATTTAGGTGCGCATCATGCTAAAACAGTGAATGAAATTGAATTAGAAGATTAATTCATTGGCTTTTTAAAGGTTTAGGAGATGGTTGGGCTAGTGACGAAAGGTGTCTAGCCAGATGGACTGACGTCAAGGGTCAGGACAATATGACCATCATCCATGTTCAGAACCCTGGGGATATCGTGACCAAGTTGAAAAGTGGCGAAGTAAGATATTTAACATGTTCATTTTCGATCTTAGAATGTAGTTATGTAGATATAATTAAGGTTCAGATATTGGAAAGAAAAACGCAATTTGACTTTGTGATAGGGTAGTAGTAGTAGTACTAGTGTATTGAATACAGGTAGTAGTAGTAGTATTCATTAATACTGTGAAATTCCATATTAGTTTTAAAAAGTATTATGTATTGTTATTTAGTCTGGTGGGAAAAAGTGGACCACGTTCAAACCCGTAGCAAACAACGAGAACATACATTTTTCTAATCCTTGATGTCTTAGTTCTTATATTTCTAGGTGTTCCTTGAGCGAACTATTTAATGGAGTTTAACAGTTTATTTTACAGTTTGTAACTTAAATAAATGACACAAGTACTGTGCTAAAGAGGAGGGTAGGGGAAGAGAATCATTAATAGGATAGGGTCTAAATAAGACCGACACGACATTTAAATGAAGCCTCATTGCAACATACAGTATTTCTCCGCATCAGCAAAATATCAGGCCTGCTGCAAATTTGCAGCGAATTTGCAGCAATATTACAGCAAACTGCAATTCCTTCTTGCAATTTGCTGGAATGTGTAAGCAAATAAGCAGCAATAAAAATTTTCTTGCAAACTCCTGCAAACTCGTTGCAGCAAGCTTTTAGTTTTTAGTTTGCAACAGAGATATCGTTTTGCTCAGGGATATGGGAACACCACACCTAGAAATAAAAAACTTAGACATCAAGAGTTATAAAAATATATGTTCTGTTTGTTTGCAACAGGGTTGCACCCTGCCACACTTATTATAAACTTTCCAATTAACAGAAATGTGCTGCAAGTTATGTATACCCCTTACAGATAGATGTAGCGTTTGCATCTGCCCTAGACATGTCGGGGTATACCTCAAGAACCAACCCTGAGATAGAAATAGTCCCCGGGGGCGGGTTTTCTTGCGTTCTGGCCGGGACCGGGATGATGGCAAGGAAAGACAGTGATTTCATCGCAAAATGGAACGCGGGTTTCAGCAAACTGGTCACCAGCGGGAAGTTTAAGAAATTATGCGACGCCGCAGCCGTAGAACACGGTGAGTCACGTGCTATGTATACATGTATATCTGAATATAGACCTGTGAAACATGCGTTTTCAAGCTTCGGACATCAACTGGGGCATTCTGAAATGGGATATCCGGCATGGAAGGACGGGGGCAGGGGTGGGAAGTGATGGAGGAGAAATACGCTTTAAAGAATTTTGTTTTTCTTGGTCCTTGTTACTCTTTTCTAATCAGCAAATGAAGAGCAACAAGCAGATGCACTGGAAATAGATGAATTGTTTCCTAAAGATAGTAATCATAATTGTCAGTCGGCAATGAGTGGTCTCATATTGTCATATTTCATATTTTCTCAGATTTTGTTAAGAATATGTTATTCTGCTTTTTATTAAATCAAAGTTTTAAAATGTCTTCTAGGTTCTCGTGGTTACTTGGACTGCGTCGACAGCTAACAATGTCATAAGATAGATCAATAAAGGGGCGGAAAGCAGACGAGAAGAGAAATTACAAAGAGAAAAAGAGATAAGGCAGATCCCAAGCACCAAGAACAAACTAAACCTGTCAAAAAGTTAATTTCTACCTGTTTATTGCGTTTTTCACAGAGAAAGCGGTCTCATGGTTGGGCTGGGTGTGATAGAAGTACACGTTCAGTATACTGTATATCACCGTCATTATTTTGTTCACATAGAGTAACCCTTCGTGAAATAAGAACCATTGACAAAACGAGAGGAACTTTCTATTCTCACCTCAATATAACTGGAACTCATTTCTTATAACAATGTCAAGAACATAGCCATAGAAAAACCTGATCAGACAATGAATGTACTCTGAAAAACCTCACTGACCGCTCAATCCAAAAATGAATCATGCCTGAGAACCTTTAACGTATATACTATAACTAACTATAACTGAAAGGCAAAATACCCATCAATGACAATAATCCTCATGTCTTATTTAATTGGCTTATTTAATATATTTTGTTTAAACATTTATGTAAAACTTGAAGTGTAAAGATCCTGTTAAATGTGTCCGTAAAAAATTAATTCCCCAAAAGATTATTATTGACCCTATCTGGAGCTTTAGGATAGTCGCCCAGTGAACTTTTCTTTTGTGTCTTACATAAGAATGGGTTATTCCACGAAGTGGACGTTTTGTGTAATGTTTTGACTTGTTTCATTATTTTCATTTTTTTACTGTTGTATTTGCAACAAAGAATTAGTTTATCTTTTGAAATTTATTGTAGATAGTTCTGATCCTGTCTGATTGTTGTACATATCAAGAGCTACGATGTAATTTATAGAACTTGTTATGGGGGCCATTTCACTAGATACTTAAATTACATGGGCGGATTGAGGCCGTCTTCTGGGTCTTCCAGGAGACGGTCAGATTTTCAAGTTTACATTAATAGGTATCTTATTTTTTTCTGTTGGAAGACGGTTAAAATTGGAGGATGGATCAATAAAGATAATTTGGAAGACTGTCAGAAAATAGCTCTGGATCCGCCCCTGAATTATATAATTATATAATGAACTGTTTTTGTTTTGATACATCTTTCTCATGAACACTCAACCACTGAAGGCATAAAAACAAAATGAATGAATCAATGTTTTGGTAGCAAGAATTTCCTCAAATAATTATCCTTGATAAATATAGCATCAGAGTTTATTGTCAACTAGAGAAGTACCCACCCAAAGGACGCGTGAGACTCGAGGAAATGAACGGGTAGAACAGGGTTTCGAAGAGTAAAGCACATATATTGTAGAAAAATGCTGAATAATATATCAAAATTTCAGATTTTTTTCGTCTTGTTATGAAAATATATGCATTTGTGTGAACACCCTCCACGTTTCACCTTCAGTACTTTATGTGGTCCTGTCCCAGTTAAATGCGCTGGTGCTCGACCAAAAAAAAAAAAAAAAAAGGCGGAATATCGCGAAGTCACCCACACAGAAGAGATAAATTGAAACAATCCTCTGCACTATAGCATTCATCTGCCGTCTCAAGTTATTTGAAATGTTAGCGGTATAGTATATAATAGTGTAAGAGGATTGTTTCAATTTAACTCTGAAGCTCAGGGCTGTGGCGGATTTAGGGGGGTCCTGACCCCCCCCCCCCCCCCCTTTCGATTTCTGACTATAATTCACACCAATGGTCCCCTCTTGAAATTAGAATTTTAACTAGCTGAATTAGTTCTAAACAGTACCAAATGAAACCGTTTGCCCTCTAAAATACCAAAATTTAGGGCCCTTCAGCGGGCCCCGAGCCCCACCCAAGGATTTGCATCCGAGGCCTGTCATTCCTAAAAATTGACCCCTTTCCAATCTTGGATCCGCGCCTGCAGGGTTCGCGAGGTAGACCACGTTGCGCCATGCCTCCCTACGCCCTTCACGCTTCAGTACTAAATTTTGCCGCTCAGCGACGCTGTTGTTATCACCGAACGCCTCCCACCGTATGGCGTCTACTTGCAGAGAACGATGTTCGGAAATCGTCGTCTAAAGCTGTGAGATGGTGGCAGTTACGTGGATTTGACACATCTTCGACAATGTCCGTTTGTGCACGGTGGCATAGCACGGGCATTCACTGCAATCGAGATAAACAGGACCAAAGCTGGGCCTCTTCTCTTTCACTATATAAATGCACTTCTCACTATATAAATGCAGAGTAAATATATATTTTTTTATTATCATCATATTCACAAACCAAAAGCACTTGGTGAAACGAATATCACTTGTAAAAAGCAAGCTTTACAATTTCCATATTTTTTGTCTCTATTTCTCTGCTTGTTGTATTTAAAACAATTAAAACAAACATAATTTGTACCTGCTCAAACATTGTACTTTTACGAGAAGAGGTGGAGTACCAAATAAACGTAACCGCACACTCGAGCGAAGCATAGTGTGGAAAATGGCATTAAACATTCACACCAGTAAGTATTTTTAGTTCTGAATCTCGATAGTTAATTCTCTGAAGAAGGTGATTTTAGTCGACTTATTGGAGTGTCACTACGATGTACATACATTTTTATAACTTAGTTAACATGTCTTGTAGAGATTATATTTGCAACGATACATAGACGTGCTCGACCTTGCACTTCGCTGCCAGAGATAGGCCCTGTTTGTCTACTTGAACTGTGTTTTTAAATAGATTTGTATCAATTCAGTCAATTTTGCTTAATTTATAACAGATATTGTTTTCAATTACAATTGCTAGGTGTAAGAATTTTTCACAAAAGTTATAAAACCACTGAAACGTTTCTCCCATTCTATACGTATTTCAACTTTGTGCTTGGGATATCACCTAAAATATGTCGGCTACTATATATTTTACAGCACAGCACAGCACCGCTTGTCCATTATTATTTCTGGCCATTCTCTCTTCTGTATCTCGCTTGGTTCAACGCTAACTCACGACACTCAAAAGTCGTTCGGTTGATTCCCATCACCGTCATTGATACATTTTTCAAAGCATATGGTGCAACTGAAAGGCCTATTAAATGCACCTAATGTCATGATTAAGCAATGTCCTTGATCTAATGTTGTTTTTGTTTGTCTTATCCCTCCCATAACCCCAACACTAAAACACAACCGACAGCACATACTAAGATGTTTTTTTTTGTGTTCTGGTTGCGTAGTAATGTCAGCAGATGTCATGAATTATAACCAGTTTTAATCATGCTTAAATGACAGCACCGCAGCAGGTGGGGAGAGATGAGGAATGTGCATGTTTGGGTGCCCGCGCGTGCGTGTGCGTGTATGTGTTTGTGTGTGTGCGCGCAAATGTTTGCATCCTTTTTGTTTTTATTACCTTTCCATTTGCTTGCTGCTTGTTTTACGTTGTCTGGCTCATTTTACTTCTAGCCTTCTTAAACGTGCTCTGTTTCTTAAAATACATTTACTTATTTTTTATCCAAAGCGTACGTGAAGGCAGGGACTAAAGAGTTTTTGTCTCTTCTGTATGAAGCGTTAAGTTTATGATGCCATTTTTGTGTTTCTTAAAAGGTACTCTTATATACTCTGTAGAGATAGGTTTTGTAGATTCCGTTTCACTGCTCTTCTGTTGCTTGTGCCTTTCCATTATATTATAACCCCTAGATTTAATCTGCCATCCACTTTTTTTTTAAATCTTGAACCAAAAACTAAGTAGACTTACAGCTGTTTTTTTTTTAGAAGCACGTTATTATGTTTATACTTCGCATTCAGTTCTTATTACCATTAAAATTTTATTAAATTTGAATTTTGAGGTTTGCATCTATTATAACTGTCAACCAAATGATACTAATCATCAATGTTATTTTCTTAATTCGTCCTTCAGGAAACCGCATTTTGATAGTACTGGTAGCAGTGTGTGCAATCGTCGCCGTGATAGCTATAGTTATAGCTGTAGTGGCAGTGTCGAGATCCTCGACCACTCCAAACATCACCATCCAAGGCGACCAAACGACAATAGGTGGCAGCACCTCTGGACAAGGATCGTCTGTTTGGAGTTCTGCTGGGATCTCGGGCTCATCATCAAGAGGACGAATCTTCACGATCGCCACAGGACATGACTGGGGCGCTCACGAATATATGTAGGTAGATTTTTCTGTATTAAAGCACCGGTAAATTTTAAAAATTAACTCTGCTGATGCAAATCAGATAGTGAATAGATATGCTTATGCTGTAGGCCCCTATCCCCCAAAACCAATTTTGATTCTCAATATTTATATCATTCAATGTTGTGGCGACTCTGATAAATATTTCTGTTATTCACACAAATTATTTTTTCAGTGTTCTTAAAAAAAATCAAATTCATTTAATGTACAGGACTGACATTTCAGTCATTAAAAATACATGTATTTATTAGAATGGTACAGAGTTAATCAAAACCACGAAATCACTTAATTTAGAACAACATTGTTCGGGGGCATATTCTACATACAGGGTAAGTAAGAATATTGTACACCGATATATTAAAAGTGAATTTTATTAAGATTTTTCAAAAGTTAAACTTTAGAAACTAGAAAAGCGCTTGGAGACTGCAGACCTCTGCCAACGCAATTCAATTCTCATTCTCATTAATTATTAATTATTTATCCATTTATCAAAGGATTGACTAAATTCTCATTATTGATTTATTAACTGATTGGATAGTTTATGGCTCTTGAAATTTTCATGAAAATCTTTCCAAAACTTTTCGGGTGATATTTCTAACAGATAAACATACGTTATGAATTACCTAACTAATTAATCGATAAATGGATCACCACTTCCTTTCCAGATTGTGAAATATTCATCACAACTTTTTCCATAATATTGCTAACAGACAGAGAGACAGACAGACAGACAGACAGATATAGACTCAAAAATTATAAACTTTACCTACGTCTTGACGTACAGGTACAAGTACAGTATGTTCCATTAAGTTTTCAGTTACTGCTTATTTCATTTTGAGGAATTTATTTTCATGAACATAATGTTGCTTCTCTTAAATCAGCAATAGAGACTAGGATGGTCAAATATTATCACCTATGAAACATGTGCTTAAATGCGTAATCACATATACTTGTGATGTTTTAATTTTCAGAGACACCTCTGGCTACTTGGCAGGCTTCCATTATGATTTAATCGACGCGGGTAAATCGACATTTCATTGCTAATGGTTATCGCAATTTTTTAGAAATGTACTCGCCTTAAAGCCCAGTCTAACTGTATCACTAGTCTCACTTTGCAATACCACTATTTAGCTTAATTTGTTCGTTGACAAATTATCCAAGTTGATATATGTTAGGTTAGGTCTAAATTGCAAGCACACAATCTTAATGTGGCCTAGCTTGAATTTGACCTTTGACTGACTGCACTCTGAAATTTCCCAGAACTTATATCTCCTAAACTAGCAGGGATATAAGCATAGGAAATTATTTATGTTTCCTTTGACCTACTTATTTTCATTATATGCACTTTGCATATTTGCCCGCCCCCAAATTTTCCACAATCAAGACAGATACAACCATAGCTATCATTTTTAAACATTTCACAGTGTGTACCGAGGCCGGCATGGACTGCCGCACTGTATGGGACAAGTACAGTAACTGTTGGGACTCCACCCCGGGACAACCCTCACACGGCGGCCAGGGTACGTGGGTTTTTTCGTGATTTCTCGTTGACAGTGCCATTTTGTTTTTTTTTTCTCAAATTCTTCAAAGCAAACGTCTTACCCTCTCAGAAAGCTATGAAAGCGACAAGAGATATTGTTCAACAGTACTTTATCAAAAGTTGGCCTTGAACGAAACCTTTGGTCTAATTTGACAAAACTTAATTTAGAGAAACTTCGCCAACTAAACAATATTTCCCTGTTTTACAAAAAAAAAAAACAGATTTTGCTAATATTCATACTTTTGCCTTAATTCGGTGAATAGCATGAATTTATTCTAATCCAAAATATTATGAAAATTTTAGTTTAAACAAGATAACCTTTGTTGATATTTGAGAATCAAAATTACCTATGTAAATATTGCCTACCAACATGATTGTAGAGGTTGCCTTCAATCACATTTCAGGATTGATGGGCCGGTGGTACGATGCTTGCACCGGCTGGTATATAACTATAGACAGGATTCAGGTGTTCAGTTTCTCATCGACATTCACCAAACCCCCGAATAGCTATTTGTATGTCAGGACGGGCAACGCTGCTTCGTTTCCTTCCAGAAATTTAGCAAACAAGAAAGTCGGTAAACCATTCTTATTGGTGTGACAAAGCTATAGGCTTGTCTTCGTCATGTTACGCGAGGTAGCAAATACAACTCAGATATTATCTTTCTTATTATTTATTGAACTACTGTCCAGTTATTACCCGCGCCGCTTCCTTCATTTCTATTCCTACCTCATGCAATCTGTAGCGGCCTTCTCTTTGTTTACACTAAGCGCAGTTGTATAAATACCATAAGAGCATGTCAATCAACTTAAGTTACTCTACTAAACACTCCCCGCTCTTATTCACTGCATGCTGTCACTTACTAACATTACATTATCTCCCGGGGACGATATGCCTGTCCCCAGGCATATTTAAAATTAAAAATTCACATTAAAATAAATTTGAACACTCCATTTGTCTTTTACCATAAATCCATGCAAAACAAAACTAAGTAAATAGATATTTTATAAGAAACTTATGATAAAATAGAAATACGTTGGACATGAAACCCAAAATATAACTCAAAGGAAGATAGATTGACAACTCTTCAGAAAATATGGTTGTTCGTGGATGTGCATTTACATGTTGTCATGTGTGGCCCAAGAGTACAGATACTTTTAATTGTTTTCTCTGCGCAGATGTTTAAATCTGTTACTCTCTTATTATGGCTCTGACACATTATCTACGGTTTCTCTCTTTTTCTTGGTTGTCATTTTAGATTTAGTAGGAATGCACCAAGTGAGACAATCGGGCGGTACCTTCCCTGTCTAATGAGCAGCATTCACCACAACGGTGCGACCAGCGCATCGTTCATGATGAAGTACCTGTTCATCTTCATATTTGTCCACACTGTAGCGCTCTCTTTTGGTGGCTATAAGAGAAACAATCGTTTTATATCAAACCCAATCCACGATTGAACAATAACATACCGAAAAATAATTAAGTAAGAATCTTCCTTATGGATATCATCAGTTTCACGTCATCATCTTTATAAAAGTTAAGTACACTGTTCCTATACCAATAACTGTATAGTTAAATATCAATAACTAATAATTATAAGACCGACAAACTGAACAAAGATGTATTATTAATACTAAAATTTAATATTTAATATTTAATATTCAACACACAATACTTAATGTGTCGTTATAACCACATGCAATAACATATAACTCAAAGTTAACTCGTAAAAATTTAAAGTTCATATCCACTCAAATGAAAAGTTCCATTTGGTATAGTCCGTTGCATCCTCCATTTTGAATTTTAGCACGAAAGTTCAGTTAGCACATAGTGTAAAATCAGTCCTTCTAGACAGTGCATAGCGATTGTCATCTGCCACTCATTGTATATGGATAAACGTCTTATTCGCGCACGTTGGCATACGTGTAGATAAATGTTCACAGTTTCCTGTGTATCCACGAATGTCCATGTCCAGCGTTTACGAATATATCCAAAATGAATGAAGCAGAAATGCATGTCAAGAAAAACTTAACTACGTATATTATAACAATCATCATCAAACTTGAATACAGTCACATTTAACAGGCAAGATTTTAACTTGCCATAGTATTATCCATCCAAAATATTATGATAACAATAAAACATATATGGAACCATGCTAATAATACGATAATTTTTCCAACAATAATACTTATGCTAATAATAAAAATAATAATAACGCAATCTGGCGTCCCAGATGCTAATATTTATCTGGCGTCCCAGATTTTAGTATTTATATGACGTCATGCGCACACTTTTATACCTCAACTCCACATATTCAGTTATCCATAACCACATTGAAATATGTCACATATGAATCATTTTATTCCTCACAATATATCAAATAATATTCACATAAGGTCATTTATCCTTGCAACATTTATACTCATTAACTCATTTGTTCCACTCGATCTTTTGATTGCCAATATAACCACATTATCAACTGACAAGATCATTTTAAAAAGATCGTCGAAATGCCAGTGATTAGGACTTTAATTAAGGCAATTTGTCGAGAAAGTTCAAACTATTCTCCAATTTTAATCTTCGCAACCCGAAAACATAATTCTATTGAAGGGACTTCCAATAAGGTAGATTAATCATAATCTTAATGTTTGCTTGTCACCTCCAAAGGTGCATGTGCACTTTCGACGATGTTTGACATTGCAAGGGGGTAGTGGGCGAAACAGAAGGGGTATTCTTATGAAAAGAATTATGATTCATCATCTGAAATTACGCAGACTGTAAGTCCAGGAGCCCTAAACCAAAACAAAGTGCAATAATAATTAGTATTGCCTGAAATTAAGGTGAATGCCATTTAAGTGTTATATCCTGTAAAAGAAAATTTAAAAAGGCGAACAACGAAAAATTCATTCGCTGCCTGGCTAACCTGGAAAAATAAACTATTTTATCAATATTGATTAGTGCAACATTTTTGTTCAAGTCAACAACACAATATTTCCAAATGCAGTTTTCCGTCTTGTCACGAATTTTCAACAGTGAAGTGAGATATCTTAGCTGTTGGCATCTCTTCAAACATTCCGCAACCTGTAAAATTCTTAAGGTCAATAGATGCATAAAATGTAGACGGAAATGAATTTACTTAATAAACATAAGACGTATCAAAAGATGGATAATGTTTACATTTATCTAAATTAGCAGGTATCGGAAAATATAAGACATACAAAATATATTCACCAAACAAATTTTATAACGAGTCTACAACCAATTCAAATTATTTCTTTAATCAATACTCACACTTACTTACGTGAATCTTTTACGGATTCCGAGGGAAAATGAGGGACAACCATATCGCCGTTGAACTCCTAATAGTATTGTCCTAGAAAAGACTTAGCGTACATGTTTAAAAAACAAACGTCAATGGCATTGACATTGAAGAGCATCTTTTCATATTTTCCATAAAAAGTTTAATGACATCACTTTAAGATAGTCTCTTTATAAATATCTTAATTCTATCCAATTAGAATTCAACTTCGTCACGTTTGCTACTCCCATCTTGCTGTTAGTTTTAAACAGGCGTGTTCTATTACATTGACACGCAACTTAATATATTTTCTTCTTTTCCTTTACTCTTATATTATTCCCTTTAATGTCGCCTCGTTTAGTTTTTAATTGGATCCCTAATATTCCAACCAAAAGGGAATCCATTTCCACTAAATAAGAGACTGTGCTTCAACTTTTATCTGACGCGACCTCGTAAGGCTTCTACTTTAAATAATTCATCAGTGGTCTGGGACAAATTCGCTTGTCCTGCAGTCTCATTTTCTCGTTTTTCTTCATTTTTCTATTTTTTTCCTTACTCTCTTTGTTTATGGGCAAAGTTAGCAACGAAGCCCTGGAGTTATTTTGAAGGAACTTTCCTTGTCAAACATTCAACACAAGAACGAACATAATGACATCTGTAAATGACCTTTTCTAAAAAGTACACCGTGTGCGTAATGGTAACTACGTGTTTTGAATAACCTTATGACCGATTGCATTATCGTTGTGTAAACTAGACAAAACTTTGTACTCTAACTTGTCTGAAAAACAAGTTGCAAAGAACCTCCTGGGTGGGGTGATTTTCTGCCATCAATTATCACGTTATCTCCTATCTCTATCAACAAGAAGCCAAGCGCCTCTGCAACTAAGTAGAAGTTCGTCTGATGTCAAGTGTGTGATAATTGACGCAAGGTTCTTATCTTTACGTTGGACTTTTTAAAACAATTCCTCTTTAAAACAAATGCCTCGCAATCTTGACATTTTGACAACGTCATATTTTTGTCACCTTTCTCTAAATGTTAAAAGCATTCCAGACCTTTAAATTCGTTGCCACTCTGTTTTAAATTAACGTAAAGTACTTGTGCCGAGATAGTGTCTAACATATGTATTCTGTTCAAACATGCATCATTAAAAAAACTGTGCAGGGTCATTATATTTTCTAAGTCTTATTCTTCAACGTTTCCCTCGTGGTAAGGGCGGCGGCTAATCGCGTCTGCATTCGCGAGGTGTTTGCCTTTACTCTGCTTAATTGACATCTGTTAGGGGATAAATTCAATAATCAATAATTCATTACTTCTAGAAATTCGATTACATTCAAATGGGCATGGAATTCTGGCACTGCCTTACACTTAATCAACGCGAAACTACATGTATGTACCCTTAATACCTGACCTCTTCTCGCGCAATGAAACTATTCAGATAATGCTAAGTTTGCATTTCTCAGCCCTCGTATAACTATGTTTACCTCACTAAGGCAATGTTTGAAATTGTGGCTGTCTACCATAAATTCATCGAAATATCGCAAGAAGCATTTTCCAAAATAACCGTTTAAAGCAATTGTCTTACCTTCCATTTTATGTTTGTCCAATTCCAATCTCCCATCTAGATACTTTGTGTTCGCCTACGTATTTTCGTCCGGTTATCGTTCTCTCTCTTTTCGACAAGACTCATGATGTCAAACATCTATGTTTATATTTTGCATCCTCCACCATTTTGTGACGAAGCTATAGGCTTGTCTTCGTCATGTTACGCGAGGTAGCAAATACAACTCAGATATTATCTTTCTTATTATTTATTGAACTACTGTCCAGTTATTACCCGCGCCGCTTCCTTCATTTCTATTCCTACCTCATGCAATCTGTAGCGGCCTTCTCTTTGTTTACACTAAGCGCAGTTGTATAAATACCATAAGAGCATGTCAATCAACTTAAGTTACTCTACTAAACACTCCCCGCTCTTATTCACTGCATGCTGTCACTTACTAACATTACATTGGCAATGGCTTACTATATATGTGTGATAATGATAACTGAATAAAACAGAAACTTAGACGGAAAAAATTGTGTCCATGATATTGTCAGTTTCTCATAAAAGGATTCCATTTGCAAGGAGTGTTAATCATAATGGTTTTTTCCAAACAACAGAAACTATACTCAGTATATTCAGGCAGTTGTTTTTGGTCTTGTTAGTTTCCCACCAAGAATTCCATCAGTACTTAGTGTTATACAGAATGGTTACCTCACGCAGCTAAACTCGCTTAATTCAGGATGATGCTTCTAATGCACCTGTTCTATTATTTCCTGTTATAAGAAACTGACTTACAGGAATGGTTGTTTGAAGAAACAATTATTGCAGCTTGGCTAGATTTATCTTTGAATACGTCCTTGTAGCAGAGTCAATGTCATACAGATAGTGTACATGTATAACGTACGTCACCCATTAAGGTGCGCATCATGCTAAAACACTGAATGGACTTGAATTACACGCAGTGGACAATAGAAGTGTCACCCCTACTGAACCAATACTATGGGGGAGATACATGACTGTGGAATGATATGCTCCTGGTATCATTTTATTAACATCAAACATCACAAAAAAAAACAGGTCCATGGTACAGCGGTTTCATACTCATTAGTCACATTATAAGTAGACCAGGGCTCCGCATCTCGAAAGGTTCGCTATATTGCGCACGTGCGCAAGTGTGCAAGTGTCTCGATTCCATAACCGATTCTATTTCGAGATACGGGGCCATGGAATCGAGACGCTTGTGCACGTGCGCAACATAGCGAACCTTTCGATATACGGAGCTCAGGCATTAAAACTACTCAAGATCTGCCTACTTTGATTACTCCGATTCAGGGGGCGACACTTCTATTGACAATTGTGTGTAGAAGATAAATCTATAGGGGCATATGTTGGATTTTTAAAGGTTTAGGAGATGGATGGTCTAGTGACGAAAGGTGTCTAGCCAGATGGACTGACGTCAAGGGTCAGGACAGCATGACCATCGTCCACCTTCAGAACCCTGGGGATGTCGTGACCAAGTTGAAAAGTGGCGAAGTAAGATATTTAACATGTTCATTTTTGAACTTAGAATGTAGTTATGTAGATATAATTAAGGTTCAGATATTGACTTCGTGCTAGGGTAGTAGTAGTACTAGTATATTGGATACCAGTAGTATTAGAAGTATTCATTAAAACTGTAAAGTTCCATTTTAGTTTTAAAAAGTATTGTGTGTTTTTTATTTAGTCTAAACAATGAGTACATATATTATTCTTATCCTTGATATCTTAATTTTTTTATTTCTAGGTGTTTCCCGAGCGAATCAATGCCATGGGGGCTCTTTAGTGGTTATGTGGCTTATATGGGTGCATTTCAAAAATTATGGGTAGGGGTAGGAAATTAAACACAATTTGTAATTTTAAAAAATATATAGCAATATAGCAGTTGTTTATGCACTGCTGTGTAGCTGAAGGGTTGTTCTAAACATATAACTAATAAAATTTATGTAACAATAAATGTTGTAAAAGTTAAATGGGTCAAGGTCAAATGAGGTCAGTTTTGAAGAATTTTATGAATGCAAACTAATACAGTTTTTTTTAATCAGAAAAGTGAGTCGAGAATATGATTTTTGGATATTTATGATTAAAATTATTTTTATTACAAACACATAATGGAGTTTTGACAGTTTATTTTGCAGTTAGTTTGTGATATTAATGAATGATACAATGTACAAGTACTGTACTAATAGAGGGGAGCTTAGTTTGATTGCTGAAAAATGGGGGTAGGGGAGGGGAATCATTAATAAAATAGGATCTAATTAAGATATACCATTAATTTATATATCATTGCGCTGTAGGGGCGCTAATTTCCAAAAAAATGCCTCAAATTTGACCTCATTTTACCTTTGGCCCCATTTAACTAAAACATGTTTCACTGCCATTGTGCAGAGTAACACTTCAGCTATACAACGGTTATAGATCATTGTTATATCTTATTTGAATAACAAATTATGAATGATTTCCTTCCAGAATCCCAATTTATAAAAGCGACCATTTGAGCCACAGGGTGTTTCACGACATTAAAATGAAGCCCCACTGCGACATATTTCTCAGCATTGTCCTCACCAAAATATCAGGCCTGCTGCAAATTTGCAGCGAATTTGCAGCAACATTGCTGCAAACTGCAATTCCTTCTTGCAAATTGAGCAGCAATATTTTTTTCTTGCTAATTCCTGCAAACTCATTACTGCAAACTTTTAGTTTTTAGTTTGCAGCAACATTGCTGCAGTATTGCTGCAAACTTTTCATTTTGATTATATACTACACCTAGAAATGAAAAATTTAGACATCAAGGGTTAGGAAAATATGTGTTCCTTTTGTTTGTCACGGGGTTGCACGTGGACCCCTTGATTCTACCAGACATATTATAAACTTTCCAATATGTACATGTACAACACTTGTCGCATACAGATAGACGTAGCGTTTGCAAATGCCCAAGGCATGGTGGGGTATGTATCAAGAACCAACCCTGAGATTGAAAAAGTCCCCGGGAGCGGATTTTCTTGCGTTCTGGCGGGGGCCGGTATGATGACACGGAAAGACAACGATTTCATTTCAAAGTGGAACGCAGGGTTCAGCAAACTCATCTCCAGCGGGAAGTTTAAGAAATTATGCGACGCTGCGGCCGCAAAACACGGTGAGTCATGAGCTATGTAAATATCTTAATATGAAATATTCTTTTTCAGGCTTGGTCCTCGTTACTCTTTCCTTCCTTATCAGCAATTAAAGACCAAAGGCCAGATGCACTGATCTATTGTTTCCTAAAGATAATAATCATAATTGTCAGTCGGCATTGAGTGGTCTCATATTGTCATATTTCATATTTTCTCAAATTTTGTTAAGAATGAGTATGAATATAATGAATTAAGTTATTATTGGCAAATGGCTGCTATGACATTTTAGACAGGGGAAAGCAATTAATTGCAATATTAGCAGCTTGTCAAAACACTGTACCTTGAGTGTTTATCATCATTTTATTAAATCAAAGTTATAAAATGTCTTCTAGGTTCTCGTGGTGACTTGGACTGTGTGGACAGCTAACAATGTCATGAAGATAGATCTATAAAGGGGCGGAAAGCAGACGAGAAGAGAAATTACAATGTTCAAAACAGATGAGGCAGAACCCAAGCACCACTAACAAACTAAACCTGTCAAAAAAGTTATTTTCTACTTGTTTATTGCGTTTTTCACAGAGAAAGCGGTCTCATGTTTGGGCGGGTAGTGATTGAAAATATGTTCAATATGTATCACCGTCATCATTGTGGTCACGTAAAGTAACCCTTCGTGAAATAAGAAATCATTGACAAAACGTCAGGATCTTTCTATTCTCACCTGACGCAATATAACTGGAACTCATTTCCTATTACCAAAGAACGTAGCTTTAGAGGAACTTGATCAGACAATGAATGTACTCTAAAACCTCACTGGCTGCTCAATCCAAAAAATTAATCATGCCAGAGAGCCGTTAACGTATTTACTACTATAACTGAAAGGCAAAATACCCATCAATAACAAGTCCTCATGTCTTATGTAATTGTCTACGTATTTTGTTTCAACATTTATGTGGAACTAGACGTGTCAAGATCCTGTAAAATGTAACTAAAAAATTCAGTCCCCAAAAGATTATTATTATTACTATTATTAGTATTATTATTGGCCCTGTCTGGAGCTTTAGGATAGTCGCCCAGTGAGCCGTTCTATTGTGTCTAAAATAAGAATGGATTATTCCACAAAGTGGACGTTTTGTGTATTGTTGCATAATTTTGACGTGTTTCACTATTTTCAGTTACTTACTGCTGTATTTTCAACGAATCCCTCTTCTGTATCCCACTTACTTGTTATTCATCCTCTCTCCGATTCTAAAAACAGCATTTCTACCCTGGCGATTTTTGAAAAAAATATGTAAAATTAAATCTCGGTCACAACCGGACGCACGAATTTAAGGATCGTACGGCCCCTGCGAGTTTTGGGTGCAGTGGAGGCCGGGGAGTGCGTAGAGGTAGAGGAGAGTTTGCAATGGAAAGGCGCAAGTCTGCCTTGAGAGTCGCAGGGTCCACGTGAGAAGCAGGGACGCTAATTGCAAGGTGTGATGTACTCATTTCTTGAGTTTGTCTTGCTACAAGCGACGTTATTTGTCGAGACACGAGCGTGCATCATGAGCACGCCTCACTCCTGACGCACTTCCGTCGTGCTTTCGACTTTGTTCGTTAGCTGTGAGGGCGTGCGTCGTACTCAACACGCAAAGGACACTTACTCCTTCATTGTTTACGACGTGCGTCTTGGACCACGCACGACTGAAGCATAGGCCCCATCTGAACGTACGGGCTGCTACGTGTGGTCTACGGCCAAAAAAATGGGGAAAACGTGGGAGTTCGTGCGTGAGGAAGACGCAAACAGCACGTAGAAACTTTTCGACAGGATCAACAGCCGCTGCATGCGATCTAGCTACGTCCTAGCTGGACGAAAGGAACCTAAAAACCGTGCGTCCAAAACGTAGTTGGGACCTAGGCTTTACTTGCATAATTCTAAATGCTAGTGGAGCAAGTTACGTTTGTGGCCTCGCTGTTCACAGATTATTCGTAGAATCTTTTCGACATGTCCAACATCCTCCGTACGTGCTCACGGGCTGTCTGCGAATTCCAAATTTCGCAAGAAGGACTTGCGCGGCATGTGAGATTCTGCGCAAAATTTGGATGCAAGCAGGCCTTAAGAGCCCGTACGGCCGGTTTAGTTGTGACCGAGGCTTTATGGGTCTTAAAAGATATGAAAAGAACGCGTGGACAATGAAGCACGCTTTCGAGAGGAATCGTCCCTTATAACATTGCGTTACAAGCTGACAAGGGTATTTTGCCAAAATGACCTTAATTTGACAGAAATATACAAAAATTAAAATAGAATTATGCCCTAGCGACTTCAATCAAATATGGATATGAATCTTTATTAATTTAACATAAGAATTAATGGGAATTATATTAACAAAATGAATTGAATGTTACAAAAAATTTATGACTTGGCCACCCATTTTGCTTTTAATGAAGGTTATATTTATACTTTTTAAAATCAGCTAGCCAAGGTCAATGCCGACCCCTGCGACGTCATTATTTGGAGGACTCATTAGGGAAGAGAAAGGGAATAGTTTTGAGGACATATACTTTGGGATAATGATCACCAATAAGCTGGCATGCGTTATCCGGGATTCCAACTCGTGACATTTCGTGGTGATTGCTTTGAATTTTTTAACAACCGTGCAAAACCACAGTCGGCTCTGTTAGAGATACCAAACCTCCATATGTAGTGATCAAACGAAATTTTTAATGTAATTGCCCTAAGCAAAAATTTGCGAAAATGTTATTTTGGATAAATAAGTTTAGTGGCAATCGAAAGCCCTGCGCAACGCCAGTCCCCAAACGTGGTCTTATCATCAAGGTTGAGTTTCATGATGTACACGAGGCTTTGCTTGAGAAGCTTTCGTGGAATTGACCTAAATAGTGGTTTAAATGTGTTTAAATGTGTTCTGAAATCTCACTATTTTAATTGTATGTACGTTTCCATCAACACATACCACCACAAATGCAAAAGTTACGATATTCACTCAGTCATCCTCAAGAACATATTGATTGGTGACGCATAAAACAAGCTTAAGCCTGGGTCACACTGCGCTTGCAACCTTTTGGCAACCTCTTTGCAACCTCAGTCGCAAAGAGGTTGCCATAGGTTTTAAAGTGGTCGCATAAGGTTGCTAACAGGCCGCCTGCGATCGTTGACACATGAAGGCCATTTTTTGTGCACCGGCAACCAGTGCGACTAAAGATGAAAATTGTTGGTATCCTAAAGGTAGCCTATCGGTCTCTTCTTGGTTGTCAGTAGGTTGCTATAACCAGTAGCATACCATTTGCAACTGCACGGTCGATTGACCGTATTTAGTCGACTGGTCGCTTACAAGTTTTTTACCAGTCGCAAGTAGTCGGCAGCAGGTCGCTAGAAGGTTGCAGTTGTAACTGCATGGTCGATTGACGGTCTTTAGTATCTTGGTCGCTAACAGGTTTTTTACCGATCGCAGGCGTTCGAAGATATGTTGCAGGAAGGTTGCAAGCGACTGCAATAAAATAGGCGTAGGATGGTGGTTTATTTGGGCAAAGACTTTTCATAATTTGTTATGTAAGCCTTCTAAATATCAAGGTCGTAAATTATAATATTTTAGAGAAAGAAAACATAAATTACATTTGTTGGCAATATTTTATACCAATTGCCAAGGCTTTCATATACCAGGCATTTCACACTTACGAAACCAAAAAAAAATGTGATGATAAAAGCAATGTAAGATTTTTTGACGCTACGTTTATTTATTTTACCATTTTGCGAAAATCATAGGTAAAATGCCGAGAACCTCAATTATATACGCTGTATGTTATTTAAAATTTGCAAAGCCATATTATCAGAGTAAACAATGAAACAAATACACGAATGCAGAGAAAACGGAAAATAAAAGCAATTTAATCAGCAAGGTATAGCTGCTATTTAATATCATAATTTCAACAATCAAAATTATCCACAAAATAATTGAATAAATCGTAAAGTGTGTCCAATAGACTTAAATAAAAATAGTTTCAACACAAACAATTTAACATCTTCCCAGTGCTTGGTACCCTCACTACAAGGATGAGAGTGTAAAAAGTACACGATGCGCATGACTTGTCACGATTTAATTACGTTGTATTGTAAGAGGCAAACGCCTAGGGTTAAAAAGACAAAGGGAAAACCACACATTCGGTTGCAAAGCGGTTGCAAAGCAGTCAGAGACCTGATAGCAAGCGGCTGGATACCACAAGTAGGTTTTTCGGTCGCCAGGAGGTTATCGGTGCTGCACCGAAAATCGGCGCAACCGGATATTAACCCAGCGTTCATTTGGAAACCACTTTGCGAGTTGTTGCAACCGGTCGCCGACCTTTTTGCAACCGGTGACAGTTGCAAGTCGCAAAGAGGTTTTTTGTTCAGTGTGACCGTAACTGCACAGGCCTTGCGACCTCAAAGAGACCAAGTATTTGAACAAGAAAATATTAAAGAGTATTATGAGATTAACAAGGATTAAAACGTATGCAAGTTTATGTTTTTATTGCAGCACTGGTTTCGTTAGGTGAGAGTGTAGTCTTTTCAAAAGTTCACAAAACATTGTTGGTTCTATTTTTAGGAAGGAAATGAAAACTTCCTGATTTCCAAGTCGAAGTTCTTTCATCAAATGTTTGTAATCGCCTTACAAGGGGCGTCTTGCAATCCACGGGTTCACCCAGTATTTTCGAGTTTTTTTACTCGTTTTACTTCTTAGGTAAACAAAGTCAATGATTTATGAAGAGGAGTCGTTTTACTAGAAAATTTTTGTCTTTTGAGTGGGGAATTTATGGGAAAGCAGCTACTGTCACAAGTTGGCAACATATATATCCTGTGCGACCTTGCTGCTACCAGTTGACAAGCGATTGCTACAGTCCTGCAACCGGTTTTCGGTCACCAAGTGGTTGCAGACAGGTTGTGTATCGCTCGGCAAACAGTGTGCGCCTGGTAACCTATAACTTGAAGATGGTCTATAAGAGGTTGCAGATACCATACTGCAACCTTGTTGCAACCGGTTTGCGACTGCTTGCCGATCAAAATTGGCCACAGCTTCTTAATTAGCTTGCAAAGTGATCGCAAGCGACCGCCAGATTTTGTGGTTGCAAAAAGGTTGCAAAAAGGTCGCAAGCGCAGTGTGACCTGGCCTTTACGTACAGTGAGCATAGATTGAGAAAATATTAAAAAGCCTCGATGCGGGTGTCTGGTTATAAAATCTATGGCCTATGTATGGTGCTCAAAACAGTAGTGCGTGCATTTTGTGCTAGACCCAACCAGTGAAAGGTAGGTCATAGTGCTTTTTGAACTGGGGAATATAATATGTAATCTAAAGCTTTAAGTGTGAATTTAGTAAAGCAACAAAAAAGGTGAGACCTGGGCAATAAATTAGCAAAAGAAAGATAATAACTATCATTTACATTGTGGAGCACATTCTTCTTTGTATTCAGTCTTGTCGACGTGGGTAAACCTGTACCTGCTGTCTCCTCTTGCCGCCCCTATATTAAGCCACTAAATGAGCATATTTCCTCATTGAGGTTGAAATAGAGGTGGGAAAGGTTTCTTGGTGTACTTGTACAGCTTGGAAATAATAACGATTTCCAAGTGTACAGGTACCCCCTCAAATCCAATGTTCACTTTTATTTCCACAAAGCTAAAGAATGTCCATTAATTTGAAAAGACACCACCAAATATCACAAAATTTTCACATAATTAGCATTAGGATGTGCTCGGTAAAGGATACGTGTCAGGCCCGTAGCCAGCAATTTCAAATGGGGGGTTCTTTTTCTGAAAAAGTGGACCTTTTTCAATAAAAAATTCATGAACCTAGATCATATTTTACCCAGAGTGGACCTTTTCCCAGCAAAAGGGGCGGTTCTTTCGAACCCTCCGAACCCCCACCCCCGGCTACGGGCCTGCGTGTTTAATAGCGTGTGTCTACCGCGTACCGAAATTTCATCCTGTAGGCGGCGCGACAAGCCTTTGTATTATCTGAACCATTAATTATGTTGTATACGGTATCTGGAAAAACACTATCTATAACAATGTCTGTAACACTGTCTACAAACCTGTTTATTTGTAAATAAAGAACATGGAATTGGGGGTAGGACAACCTTTTTGATCAGTGTTCTTTTTTTGCACCTAGTAACGTCTTTGAAGATCTGATAGTGCTCAATTTTTGTATGGTCTATTTTTGAGATCGACGCGGAGTATATGTTACTTTTGAAAGCTAGCGTTAGGAGCTAAAATTGCGTTTTCTTTTATCAGATAATTTAAATAAGGACTTAGTTTTAAGATCTATAAAGCCCCCCCTGTGTTCGTTGTTTGAATAACCGTGGATTCGAGCTTTAAGCCCTCATCGTTGGGGAGCTTATACAAATCAATTAGATATGGGTCACTATAACGATCAAAGATCGTGTTGCCGGAGACCTATTTGAAACTCATATCTTAATATTGTCCAATATACCACAGATTGCTCACTGAGATAATTTTTTTATATGATTTTAATGGTATATGAATGAATGCTGGCAAATTAAATTTTAGATAATTGTACTGGCGGCGTTAGAATCGACAGGAGACACTTCTTTTCTGGGGATTTTGAAAGAGCCAGGTATGTGTAAGAAGTTACAATGTACCACAAATTCCACTAAATAAATTTTATTTGAAATGGTATAATCACTTTTAATGATAGTAAACTGTCTTTAAAGTCAAACACCCTGTAGATTTCACCGCAAGCAGCACGTTGAAAGAGGTAGAAGTGACTGCTAAAATAAAAAAACACTGTTTAGAACAATTTAAACAGTGAGGTGATTA